>NW_022988007.1:3100567-3245567 GCF_902827165.1 Trematomus bernacchii | reverse complement strand
AATGCTAAAATGTGCCAAACCTCCTCAAAGCCCATCCCAGCTCACGTAGAGCCTCTCAGCGTGACTCTAAATGCAGATAACGAAGAAATGGAAAATGGAGGCCAAATTGACCCTTTCACAGCGTGTTATGTCAGTTTGTATGGGTACCTGGAGTGGCTCTCCCCCTCCCATCAATAAAATAATTTAAGAACACATTATACTCCTTTAAAAGGGCCCATTTGTCAGACCAGGTGACTCTTGAAAGAGCCTGCGGATTAGAGACGCCCTGCATCAGGTACTTTTAATTCAGCCACAATCGATATGACTTAGGCTGCCGTTGTGTTGAGAGTGAATATTAAAAAAGGGTATTTCAGTTCAAATGTCTTTTGTGCATGAAGTCAATACAAATGGATGGGGGGTAGACAGAGGTAGAGACCCCATACACTCTATGCTGTAGTTGTACATGTAGGCTGCTTTGCAGAATCTGCATGGGTTTTCTTGAAAATACTCATAATAATCATAATAATGTATTATGAATAATATCAGGCATGGAACACAATCAGAAAAACATGTTCCATGATATGCTGTCAACGGGCTGTGACCCCCCCGGACCCCCACAACCTTTTCTAACACTACTTTTCTCTCTTTGTTTCCAGAACACCACTGTTTTTTTGTTGGTGTTTGTTTTTGCACACAAAAGCAGATTCAGCATGAATCATTTAAATGTGCATCCTGTCAACACGCCGCACATGCCTCACTGATTTAGATTATAAATAGAAATATTATTATAAGACTGTATTTTAAATATCAAGTATTTCAAATTTCCAACAATGTATTCACTGGTAGTTCCAATTCAATAAGTACTTTCTAAATGTCAATCATATCTACAATAGTACCTACCTATTTGGACAAACTCAGATTTGGTTCATGCAGTCAATTGTCTGCAATATCTTCAAAGATATATAGGGTTCTTAATACCTTTACATCTTTATGAACCTGTCCATGTGATGTGATGGGGGGGAGACAGTCAACAAAGTTAGGCTTGAAACAAAAATCGAAATGAAAAAAAATGCATAAAAATGAAGTTTGAAACCAGGCATTATCGTCAAAAAATAAGTATACAGCTGTGGGATTCTCCCGTTGATATTGTATTCATATTTCAACATATCCTTGCGAATACATGGTAATTATAATCCAATGTAAATGTTGTAGTATTTGGTCCGGAACAGAACAGCAGCTTTTTGTTGTCTGCTTTTAAGGCAGCACACCCACCCTGCCTCCCTGTTTTCTCCGTCTGTTTGTCAGGGAAGGCTTGCGGCTCCGAGTGAGCCAGTGATTTGGCATGTTAGTGAGTGTGTTGGGGCTAATCAGACAGAGGGGCCACTGTAATGGACAGAATCTGGGCAGAATCACAGCTAGACCTGCCGCGGTATGGAGCGGGTAATACAACTAATTTCTCCACTGTCTCAGCAGCCGCACAGATGGAAATGGGGTCAACAAAGGTGCAGGCAGCATCAAATGAACAGCTGTTGCCTTTCTCAGTGTAGAGCTGCCAAATAGGAGAATCTTAGCAAAGCCCAGCCCGCACCCCTACCTGCTTTTTGTGTAAATGCAGAAGAATGTATGTACAAATTAAGGGCAGGACCTGTGCATATTACTTCACTCTTCATCTCTGCAGCCTGCCTATCAGTGATGGTATACTATGGGAACACTCAGTACAGCTGTGTGATGAAATGTGCACAGGGTTACTCGTAGATTCCTTCATTGGCTGAGGTTTTTGCGATTGTTATGATGGAGAAACAATTGGCTATTATGAAGAAGCCTCTCGTAGGGAAATAAGGTGCTGGTGTGTACATTGGAATGGAGGTATGAAGTGTGAGTCTTTGTGATTACAGTATGTATGTATGCAGATGTTAAGGTGTCGAAGAGTTGGTTGTCCCATTTCCCTGTGATTGGGCTTGGCCTATTCTAATCACAAAGAACATATGTACGGAACTTCATTTCATCAGGATGCTGGCAGCTGTGTGAAGTATGTTTTAACCGTGTGAGCTGGAAGATGTGGACATCACTCCTCAGTAAACTCTGCATGTGTACATACTATCAAACTTAGTTTACTCCATATAATAACCATACTTTTCTAGTGTTGTAGACTTATGTAATCATTGAATTGCCTTTGTTGTTTTATTGGATTTTATTCTCAGTTAGCTTTGAGTTGGTGTATCAAACCATCAGGCCATTCTTTATTTATTTAAAAATATTCATCAAGTGTAAATGATGGGATGTTGACTTTTTATATGTATAGTAACATTAAATAAACCCAGCAATATGATGTTAAATGTGATAATGTATAGTAGCAGTAGCAGTAGCAGTAGCAGTAGCAGTAGAAGTAGCAGTAGCAGTCATACTTGCCAACCCTCCCGATTTTCGCGGGAGACTCCCGATTTCATTGCCCTCTCCCGGTGTCCTCCCGGGGTCATATTTCTCCCGCATTTCTCCAGAATTCTGACAAAATCAGATTTACTCAGGACTGTTTCCACTCGGACTTTAATACAGCTACACCATTGTTTGGTTTCCATGGTAGCGTAGCGCGCGCAACTGAAAGTCTGAGACCTGAGAGGGTGAGGAAGATAGTCACAGCAAACAGAACAAGAATCGACAATTCTACCCTCTGCTCACTCCTTTCCAGCCCACACATATGGTGCTACAGGCCGCAAGGCAGTGCACTTACAACTACAATAAGCATGTTAATGTTAATCTAATACAGCCCCCCCCCGCGGTGTGGTTTTGGAAATGCTCCCGATTTCTGAGGTCTCAAGGTTGGCAAGTATAGTAGCAGTAGCAGTAGCAGTAGCAGTAGCAGTAGCAGTAGCAGTAGCAGTAGCAGTAGTGAGTAGTCTTATCACAATGGACACTTGGGGGCAAGGGACACTTTTTGGGGGTTCTGGTGTAGACAGAAGATAACTTGAAGGGAGTTGGGAGACGTTGTTTGAACACTTTGTCAGATGACAGCTGATGTTCTAAGATTTTAGCCAGTGTGTTCCTCCTCTTTTGCACTCCCCACAGTGTTAACAAACCAGATTTAGCTCAAAGTCAATGATCAATCCCACTCAGACTTCTAACTGAAACCAGAAAGCCCCTGATACCACAAGCTGTTGTCTACAGATGATGCATTCATATGCAGATATCTGTTCAAGTGTATACAAAGTATATAAACAATATTTCCGAGATAATGCATGGTAGTAGTATGAAGTAGTAGTGGACATGAAACTGTATTGTTGTCTATGTTGTTATATTTTTGTATTTAATTATCCTGTAATTTTCTGATATGTGCAATGTCAATTTTAATATGAAGTAGATGAAGTTACATTTACAAGGAGTAAAGCTCCAACAGGCACAGAGGGCAGCTCAGGGGTCCTTTAGGTGAAACGCAAAAGATGTAAAGGAATCACTCGTTCGCCGTGCCGAGTGTATGTGCACAGATGTGCTTCTGTATGTTACAGAATGAACGACAGAAGTATACGGTTTCTAATTTAAACGTATGCACGCCTGGGAGTCTCGTTTATGTCCAAGTGTGCACCAAATAGGTGAAGGAGAAATGATCACTAAAGTACAAGCTATGTCAAATATTCACTCAAGACTAGGACCTGTGTATCATGAAACTATGTGTACTCATGTCCCCTGGTAGTGATGACCCTGCTAGCAGGAGGACACGGAGCAGACAGATGGCAGCTGCTTCAGCAGTTAGGACCAAAACACCTTTGAGGGTGGCTGGGAGATAAGAAGCCTTGGAGAGCTATGAATCACTTCAAATGATTTCCTCCCCACAAAACAAAACACAGCCACCGAATATATACTGAACCCAGGAGCTAAAAGATCCTGGCCTCAGTTAGTCTTGGTGAGATAAAAGAGATCTCCTTCCATACTGTATATCACTGGGCGGGGATTTGGACAGTTCTGAATAAGGAGGAACCAAAGGGACAACAAGGCTCTGTTGCTTATCAGAAGCGGTACCAGTGGAGAACACTGTGGCTGAGTGTAGAGCTGAAATAAGGTGCAGTCTGTAAGGCAAGAATCAGTATTCTTTTCTTTTCAAGATTTAAGAATGTTGTAACCTGTTTATAAAAATGATGTTCCTGTAAGAGCTAGACTTGATTTCATTGCATTTAATGTTTCATATAAAATGTCATAAATATGTGATACACGCCGTGCGCTGCTGATAACAAGCTTCCATGACATTGTAAAAGGAGCTCTTCTTCACATGAATGTGAGATAAGAGAGTGTGCTCACTGCTGGAGTGTGCAGGTGCTCGGGCTCAGGCTGTGGGATGGACTCTTGAGGCTGCGTTTGGGGCGACTCGCTGCCGGGACTTGTGGGATGATGCAAACGAGTCGACGCATGGCTTATGAGCTAACTACACACTTTGTTAGTAGGCTACTATGCCTGAACATCATCCTGAGCCAGAGAGAGACAGACAGCCAAGCTACGCCTGAGATGCAGCAAAGCCTCCCCATCAGGAGCAGTAATGGATTAAAGGCCGCTGTGGCTCTGCAGTTTGCCAGTCAATGTTCTCTCGCTCTCTTCCGACCCGAGCCCCCCCCCTCCCCTGTTGCCTTCCCGCTGGAAGAAGTTGATTTGCCATCAATTGCCATCTTGACTGGCACCATTAATGCACGCCCACAAAAGGATGACACATCGCATTATCACCTCACTCCCTTTCAAATTAGAGCTGAGCGATGCCTCTGCGCAGCTTGTGACTGGTTAACACTATCAGCTATTTGTAGGGATTGTTCCCTAATACGCAGCGTCTAAAGATTTCATCAGGCATTTGATGACGGAAATAAACCACTGCCCACAGGGAAATTGAACTGATTAATGGAATTATGTGTTGGAGGGGAGTCGATACATGGGGATGAGCTGTCTGTCATGGAGCAGGAGAGGAGAGGATTCTGGGATTAAAACCTGTGCTCCAGTCTGAGGATGAGTCCACCATACGGGTCCTGCTGGATACAGATTACAGCATGTCATCCTCCTCACAGCACAATACGTCTTACCATAGGAGCAGCACTGAGCTTCTTCTGCTTTTGTGCTCTTATTCGGAGCCCTCACTCAGACCAGCCACCCCCCCCCCCCCCCCCCCCAGCATTAAGTGCTCTCTTAGTCCGCCCTAATGCACAGCTACCCCGACAAGCGGCAGACAGACCCCCTTCCACCAGCAGAGCCCAGTCTGCTCTGCTCCACATTAACAAATCTTGCTGCTGAATTGTTTCTCTCTCAGGAGGACGCACACAGGTTGCTATGGTTCTGTAACCATCAGCCATCAGCTGTGGAGAACACTTTTATCATCAGCTCTTATAGGCATTGTATGTGAGCTATAACAATAATGGAGAATTATTTTATTGCTACACATCTTAGCTTGAATAGATTCAAGGGTAAAAAAGAGGCATTGTACTGTATGTTTAAACACACTCAGCCTGTTGACAGGGACACAATTGCTAAAATAACAAGTGGTATGATCACACACTAACAAAACAACTTTTATATTTATTATTCAAAAGTGTTTGTGTTGTTTTAAAGAGAAGTTTTAGGTTAAATATTGAAGTCAAGGGAAGATACAGAGAGCGCCTCAAGGCCAACCAAGCATCAAGAATGAAATAAAAATAATCAGTTGTTAAATGACCTACAGTATATTTGATATTTCTTAGCTGTTTGTAAACTCATGAGTTTCCGTTACATTGTGTGTGAGCTGTGCTTTGTGGTACGGTTGGTGAACTCTGGCAATGTGTTGCTGTAGCTGTTCCCATCTTTATTGAATCAACCTTTGCCAAAGCAAATCACTCAGGTGAATAAGTCATTTTTTGTTACATTTGATTTGAACAAAACCTGCAACCAATTCAATATCCTCGTGCTATAAGAGCTAAGAAATGTGTCCTAAAACTTTCAATATTGTGTACATTTTAGAAACTTAATCAAACTAACTGCTGTGTTTTAAAGCATTAACAGCTTTTGTAACAATATAGGAAGAGGCTTGGTCAACATAATGAGCAAAGTTTAACATAATTGGACATGTCTTTTATTTTATTCCCCAGTTGAGTTTGGACCATGCAGAGTCAAAAGAGAAGGATTTAAAAACCAGCCTCTAACAACATTTGGTTTGAAATTGAGAAGAAATATAATAAATGGTACTGCCTTAATTGTTTTTGTATGTCAGGATCAGCGGGTAACTATGGGTGGGTATTTATGAAAAGAACACGGTTAAGCACTGGTTTCCAAATGCTGCAATGTATTCCTTAAAGTAAATGATCACCTACGTTAATACTAAGATAACCTTCATTACGCAGCTGAGATGGATCCTCTTCCTCTGAGAGATGTGGCACTTCTTCTTTACCAAGTGAAAGCACTGAGCACTCTGTCCATGCTGATCATAACGAGGATTATTAGAGAGATTAGAAATCCTTCATCTGCCTGTTTTAATCTTCCCCTTAGTACAGATATAAATGGGAAGTGCATTGATGTAACACTTACTTTAGTCTTTGGATAACTGTAACAAAGTGCTTTAACAACACAAGTCAGGATTCATACAAGCTGCACCTGCTCAACTGACAGGAGCGAGACACATTCACACACACCCACACACTGTTGGACATGCCACCAGGAGACATCTTGGGGATCGGTATCTTGCCAAAGGACACTTGGACACGCTGACCACAGGGCATTGAACTACCGACCTTCGGATTGGGATACTCCTTCCTGCTCCTATAAGCCCCAGCTGCCCTCTGTAATATACACCGTCTGTCTGAATCGTATTCATTCAAATGTCTGATATATTTGGAGGTTCAGCGACCTGAGATGCACATTAGAGGTGTTTCATCTGAAAAGAGTGTCGCAGTGAGAAGAAAAGATGATGTATTTATGCAGGGAGAACACACAGAGTGATCAACAGCAGACCTGGCTCTTCTTGTGCAAACCTGCTTTATTTATCCTCAAAGCTTAAGCAGGAGCGCCCTCTGGTGCATCGTCAGTGAAACTGGAACAAGTCCAATCAAAATACACTGACCAGATGAAGTAGAAAAAGTGCTCAAACATTCCCAGCACAAACAAGCAAACCACAATGTACACAGTGACCTCTGTACTGAAGGAAGTGAAAAGCCAGTAAGGTTCAAAAATGACTAGGAGATGTAACAGTTATCCTTCAGTATGCATAAAAGTCATCTTTTTATTTTCATTGTAAAATTAGAATTATGGAAGGCCTCATGATTTATAAATAAATAAATAAAATTGCTCTTTTTGTCATTTCACAGTACAGGTATGTAACGAAATTGTTCCTCTGCATTTTGACCCATCCTAGTGTTAGGAGCAGTGTGCTGCCGTGTCCGGCGCCCGGGGAGCAGTGTAGGGAACGGTGCCTTGCTCAGGGACACCTCGGAAGCACTTGGTCTTGCCGGGACTCGAACTGGTGACCTTCCAGTTGCCAAGCCAAGCCCCTATCGACTTCGCCACTCGCCACCACCACTATGACATCAGATTAAGTACGGTTGGACAGTTAGGATCAAATATTTCTAGAGAACATGGAAATGTTTCCGAATGTCAGACATGCTCTATGGCCTCCTGGTACAGATCAGTATTAACATTCTGTCTAACTACCTTGTGCTTTATTTCAGAGCTTAATTCTCTATGAACACTCTTCTAGGATACACACAGAATCAGTTGTCATTAGACATAAACAGAAGGTGCCCCTTTCTATGTTAAAGTCCCCCCAACATTGTACATAGTTGACTGTATTACATCATTTAAAAAATGTCTATATTGATGATGTTATTAAAAATGTCTCTTACTACAATGTCAAGTTTCGAATCCAGGTGAATTTCAGATGTTAAGCTTAGCTAGGGCTCACTTCTTGAAAGACCATATTGTGTTTTTCTGTCATTCGTATCTCAAGGCAGTACGGTGACTCTTCCTGGTTTTCTGTATTGTTTTGTTTCACCACTTTCATTGTTCATTCCCAGTTCTTCTTCTGCTGTATAAAACCCATGCATATCTGGGAACTTCATCTGGAAAGAGTTTGCAAACATCCAACCTGTTTATGGGCTGTACCTCAATAACTGATGTTACTTTAAAAAGCAATTGTTCACATTTCCACCATCTGTAACATGGTGAATCCACAAATGCGTGATTGAAAACACAGACGGGCCAATTAGGCATCCAGTTTAAAAGCAGAGGGATAATATATCTCCTTCTCCAGTGCCTCTCCTTCAATCCCCTTAGTCAAGGCTTCTCTGCAGTGATCTGCTTTGCTGCAGATCCGGCTGAGACTGGAATCTTTGCTTCATGTCTGGAAACAACGAGACCTTTCACCCGTTAACTATAAACCGACACACACTCTCTAATGAACCTGCAGTTCATCTTTCAGGAAGTTGTGTCCTTTCATTCCTCAATTGTGCAAGCAATATTAAAAACCTTCCTCCAGGCTTTATTCGTCATCTTGCGATGACTTGCTCTGACAGTGATGGGAGTCAAACAGGCTTAGCTTTAGCTTGGAATGGTTTAGGGTAACAATGCAAAGAAGTAGACACACTGAACCCCCGGAGACAGTGTTTTTAAGCTTCTGGTAGTTGGTTCCTCAAATACATTAAATAAATCCCTCTTCCACTGGCAAGTCGATAATGAGATTACACACAGAGGCTGCGTGGAAAGTGGGCCGTGGAGAACAGCGGGGCTGAGTCAGGCTCATGATGACGAGAGGTGGAGGATAGTGTCAATCTACTGCCCCCCAAACTATAAAGAAATCATTCTTTCATCAGAAAAACTCTCTACTGTTAAAAGAGGGAGGGACATTGGAGGGATTAGAATATGGTACAAAGAAGAAATATCTGACTATCACCCTTGTAAAATATGAACGCTTTGGCTTAAAATAAAACAAAACCTCATCAACACTGCAACAGACATTTTCCTATGTGCCATCTACATCCCCCCTATTGACTCACCATACTAAGATGAAGAAATGTTCCCCTTCTCCATGAGCAGATCTGCAGTTCCCAGGCCCAGGGAAAGGAGTTTATCTGTGGAGACCTGAACACATGCACCAGCTCTTTACCTGACTTCAGTACAGAGCTAAGTAACATTCATATATTTGGACAAAACACAACTAACCTTCGTCGTTCCATCTCTGACCTCCAGGTCAACAGGTATGACCTCCTGCAGCTGTGTCTAAGCACAGAAGAGTTCCAGAAAGCACGAGGCAGTTAAACATGTCAATAACATCTTCATACAAACTAATATAATCCCAGTTTAAAAAATCAACCAAAAAATCCCAAAGATGACAATTGGTTTGAAACAATTTAGGAGAGTATCCAATCAAACACACAGAGATCCAGTAAATGTAGATTTGCGCCTTCTTTACTGTGAAACACTTACACACTATACAACTATACACACGAAAACTGATCTGAGGGGAGTTTCTTGTTGTTTATTTTTAACTTGTGATGTGTGCCATTTTGTAAAGCACTTTGAGCTGCACATGCTCTATGAAAAGTGCTATATAAATAAAGCTTTATTATTATTATTATTAAAAACAACTGACACTAATTGAGGAATCTATGAAAATAAACTGTTTCTGGGAAAAAATGTAATAATCTAAAAAAATCTAAATCTATACATTTGGAATTACAGAATGAAGACATATGGATCAGCCATTTTGAAACACTCGATGACATTACACCAAACAATCCCGACCCAAAACACAATTGTGCTGCCCCTTTAAGAGGGCCTGCAAAGGGTTTTGGGTTTTGCACTGTATGTCCATAAATGCTTGCCGTAGTTTCCTGTTTCTGGCTGTCTATGGAGCACATGGGTTGTTTCCTGTTTCTGGCTGTCTATGGAGCACATGGGTTGTTTCCTGTTTCTGGCTGTCTATGGAGCACATGGGTTGTTTCCTGTTTCTGGCTGTCTATGGAGCACATGGGTTGTTTCCTGTCAATGAAATCCTTGCTCAAATCCTAGGGCCTTTATGTCTGTAAGTACCATTCCATATATTTTCTGTATATACTTAGTTGCACATTTAAACTGATTATATGCAGAACATGTAGAATAATGAATAATGCTAAACTTGTTAGCCTGTGAGCAGCAGTTGAAATGTTTGTAGCATTTATCCTAACAGGTACTCTGCTGTTTAGAATGTTTGTTTAGTCTTGTTTATTTGTATTTAGTGCTTAATGTGACAACGTCTCATGACTGTGTGTTTTGTTTGTATTTCAGTTTTACAAAATGAAAATGGAAATGAAAATGAAAAATGGAAATTAATCAGTAAACATCCGAAACTGACCTGCTGTCTCCTGGGTGTTTATTCCTGATCTTGTTAAACTATCTGCAAAGCCTGCAATCTCAAAATATTCTTGTAAGGGCAGAATAGTGAAAAGACAATCACGCCTGTAGGATTTTCCACAGAATATTTGGATACTATTGGAAACAAACGCATTATTCTGTCATTAATGCTACAGTCTACATCAGGGGTGCCCAACCTTTTTTTAACCAAGAGCTACCTACTTTTAAAGTTGCCAGTATGCCGAGATCTACCAGTCCAAATAGAGAGGGGGGGGGGGGGCTGGGGTGCTAGGGGGGAGCCTCGCTGCGGGGAAACGGCGGACCTCTGTCGGTGCAACTTCAATGATGCCTTTTAAAAACATAAAAGATTAAGGGCGGTGACGGCCGTCAGCGAATCGAGCCGGCCCTTGACGACCGGCTGTTCTCTGATTCTCCAGATTCTCCAGATGGCCAGTCCGCGGAGGGTGGAAAATACATACCGGAAGTACAAAAAGACGTGCAACGGGACGGTGTTCCCACGGGAAACAAAACTTAAAATATTAAATGAAACAATCTCATCTCTTAAAATTCACAACTTATTATGAATTAAACATTCACAAACTTATAATTATGTATTCACATGTTTAACTCTGTTACATATGCACACAACGAACAGAAGAGCGTAGGGCCGAATTAGGAGGGAATTCCGTCTCGTAGCGTTTGTGCACTGTTTTGAAATGCCGCTCTAAATGACCCTTCTTCGATAAAGCCACGCTCGCATTGCAGATGAGACAGATGGACTTTGAATTGGAATAAACAAAAAAATAATCATCCTCCCACTCGGAGTGAAAATGATATATTTTGGGCTTTTTTGCTTCTGCCATAATAGCGGTCTTGTGTGTGTGCGGACTGTCACTCCTGTTGACACAGACAACGTCAGCTAACTAGTGCCCACTGCCCACCAGCCACGCCCCGACACATGGGGTCACGCCAATCACAAAGCTTTGATGCGTTCAAGTGCATTATTCTGGCACAGCAAGATTATGTTATAGGACATTAACGATAAAACAGAATAATGTTGTTCTATTTTTAGACGCATCTCGCGATCGACTGGTTGGGCACCCCTGGTCTACATGATGGAAGACAACAATGATGAGATTGAAACACGATCACAATCACCTCACGTTCAAGCCGCATGTCCTCAGCCAACACCATGGCAGCTAAAGCTTGTGCAAAAGCAGAGGCTGCTCATGTCCAAGCCTCTTTTTCACAAAGAGAAGCTGACATGATTAAAGCACAGGCATATATTGACGAGGAACAACAGATGGCTGCAGCTGAAGCTACAAGAAAGAAAGCTGAGCTTAAAGCTAGTCTAAACACATTGCGGCTAGAAAGTGCTGCTGCCATCGCTGAAGCTGAAGTTCTCGAAGCAGCTGCTGAGGGTGAATATGGAGATCCAGATCGTGCAAGCCTAAAGAGTGCGTACACTGAGCGTAAGTACAAAGGGAATCCAGTACCTGACTCTCACCAAGACTCAAAGCCACCACAACTCATATCCACACCGAGGCGCCAGCATGCAATGGACGACGGTGAGCTAGCTAAATGCTACATGGGAAGAGGTGCTGTACAGCCACGTGAGTTAATTGAAGGTGAATTTCCTGAATCACCTGCTCAACATGCACACAATCAGGAGAGAGATGCCAGCCAGATTTATCGCCCTGCTGAAAGTCCATCCAGAAACATCTACTGCCATCATGAGCAGTCACACGCAGCAAGACCATCCAGTCATGTATATCAACCTGCTCAGCCACATGCAGATGTTTCACCAAGAGCCAATGAGTCTAGTTCATCAGCTGCAGCAGATTTGGCCAAGTATTTAATACGTTGTGAAATGGTTAGCTAGGGGCTATTGCAGTTTGATGACCAGCCGGAAAACTATTGGGTCTGGAAAGCATCATTCCTCAGTTCCACAGAGGGCTTGAACCTGTCACCAAGAGAAGAGCTCGACCTCCTGTGTAAATGGCTTGGACCGAAATCCTCTGAGCATGCAAAGAGAATCACATCCACAATGCAGCAGCATGTGTCAATATGCTATGGCAGAGGTTGGAAGATTGTTATGGGTCACCTGAAGCAATAGAAAATGCACTCAAGAAAGTCGATTTCCCAAAAATCAACAACAGAGAAAATCAAAAGTTGAGAGCTGGGAGACATTCTTCTGGAGCTTGAAGCCGCCAAGGCAGATGGATTTCTATCTGGTCTGAGCTACCTAGACACATCTCGTGGCATCACTCCAATCATCCAAAAGCTGCCATATTCCCTGCATGACAAGTGGGTCTCTCTAGCATCACGTTACAAAGAAACACACAGAGTATCGTATTCATCTTTGCAAAGTATGTTTGTGACCAGGCCAAGATACTCAATGATCCAAGCTTTGCCCAGCTCCCAGGTGGTCAGAGTATAAGCAAGACTGAGGAGCCTTTCAAACCCAACATGAGAACGCCAGTCTCTGTAAGGAGGACAGAGGTATCAGCAGACTTTGATAACGGCTATGAAAGCTCAACAGAAAAAAGAGCTGTCGACCCAGATAAGCAATGTCCACTTCACCACAAACCACACCCTCTCAGGAAATGCCATGGTTTCAGGTATACATCTCTGGATGAGAGAAAAGCCTATCTTAAGGATTCAAACATTTGCTTTAGGTGTTGTGCAACAACCAGCCACCAAGCCAAAGACTGTGACAAAAAGGTTCAGAGCAGAGAGTGCAACAGTGACCGCCACCCTACTGCACTACATCCAGGGCCGGCTCCATGGACAAAAGGGGCCGCCGTAACCTCAAGATATCAAGGCGGGGAGCAAAACAAATCTCTTCCTTTCGCTGTCACGTCAAAATGCACTGACATCCGTGGGACTGCAGTACGGCGAAGATCATGCATCAAGATTTGTCTAGTCAGAGTGTATCCAGCAGGCCAGAGAGAGAGAGAGCTGTTAAAACATATGTCATCCTAGATGAGCAGAGTAACCCCTCCACCCCTGTCCCTTTCCCCTCTCTGACCACAAACTCATACAGTTCATCATCGCATCCCCCGTCCGCCACCCCCCCCCACCCAGGAACATCATCTTCCGTAATTTACGCTCTGTCGATCCCCAGCACCTCTCCGACCTGCTATCCTCTACTCTCCCCCTGGACTCGAACCTCAGCTCACCCGATGAACAACTCAACCACCTTAACTCCACCCTACTCGCCTCCCTCAACAGCCTGGCCCCCCTCAAAAGGAAAAACGTCACTTTCAAAACCTCCTCACCCTGGTTCACCCCTGCACTCCGAAAATTGAAGCAAACCGGCCGCCAGCTTGAACGCCTATCCATGAAATCATCCCTCACAGTTCACCATGAATCATACAAACTCCACCTCACTACCTACAGAGACGCCCTCACTGCCGCAAAATCTGCCTACTTCTCCACCATCTTTACCGACCCCTCCCGTAACCCCAGGACCCTCTTCTCCACCGTCAACAAGCTCCTCAAACCCCGTGCTGACACCCTCTCTTCATCCACTTCCACCTTATGCAGTTCATTCCTCCAGTTTTTCTCTGACAAAATCACTGCCATTAATCTCTCCCTATCCACTGCTTCTCACACACAAACATCTCCCCCAACACCCACCGCCACAACTTCTCCCTCCATCTCCCTGGACCGCCCGAGCCCCCCTCCCCACGGCCGCCTCTCCCAGTTCACTCTGGTTACCCCCCCCTGAAATACTCAAACTGATCAGCTCCTCCAAACCCACAACCTGCTCGCTTGACCCCTTACCCACCCCTCTACTGAAGTCCTGCCTCCCCGTCCTCTGCCCTTACCTTGTCAACCTTTTCAACTCCTCCCTGTCCCAAGAAACCGTTCCCTCTGCCTTCAAAACTGCTGCTGTCACTCCCATCCTCAAGAAACCCGGTCTGGATCCCTCCTCCCTCAGTAATTACCGCCCCATCTCCAACCTCCCCTTTCTCTCAAAAACAATAGAACGTATCATCTCCAAACAACTCCACCGCCATCTCCAAACAAATCACCTTTTTGAACCCCTTCAGTCTGGTTTTCGTCCACATCACAGCACAGAAACGGCACTCACCAAAGTCCTCAACGACCTCCTCACCTCTGCTGACACCGGTTCACTCAACATCCTCATCCTCCTCGACCTGAGTGCAGCCTTCGACACCGTGAGCCACAACATCCTGCTCACCCGACTCCAGGACATCGGTATCGAAGGTACTGCACTCAGGTGGCTCCAGTCCTACCTCTCCGACAGATCCCACTTCATCTCCCTCAACAACCACTCCTCTGCCACAGCTTCAGTCACCCAAGGTGTTCCCCAAGGTTCAGTACTCGGCCCCCTCCTCTTCATCATCTACATCCTCCCCCTTGGTCAGATTCTACACCACTACAACCTGGACTTTCACTGCTACGCTGATGACACACAGATTTACCTCAGCACCAAATCCCCCCACAACCCCCCCCTCACCCACATCGAATCCTGTCTGACTGCTATAAAATCCTGGATGGCACACAACTTCCTCAAACTCAACAGCAATAAAACTGAACTCCTCCTCATCGGCTCCAAATCCACCCTCAGCAAAACCCCCAACCTGACACTCACCATCGATGGCACCCCTATTTC
Organism: Trematomus bernacchii; assembly: GCF_902827165.1. NCBI lineage: Eukaryota > Metazoa > Chordata > Actinopteri > Perciformes > Nototheniidae > Trematomus > Trematomus bernacchii. Next base: position 3,230,626 of record NW_022988007.1, on the reverse strand, counting down.
CCCCTCCACCCAGGCACGCAACCTTGGCGTGATATTTGACCCCACCCTCTCCCTCGAGCCCCACATCCGCCAAGTTGTTAAAACCTCATTTTTCCACCTCCGCAATATCGCCAAACTCCGTCCCTCTCTCACCCGCCCTGCAGCTGAGCGACTCATTCACGCCTTCATCTCCTCCCGCCTGGACTATTGCAACGCACTCCTCTACGGCATCAGCACTACATCCCTCAATAGACTTCAGCGTGTCCAGAACGCAGCCGCCAGACTCCTCACCCACACCAAATCATGGCATCATATCACCCCGGTCCTCAAAGAACTTCACTGGCTCCCCGTTTCACACCGCATCCAACACAAACTCCTGGTACTCACCTACAAAGCCCTCCACCACCTGGCCCCCCCCTACCTCACTGACCTCCTCATCCTCTACCAACCACCCCGGTCCCTCAGATCCACCTCAGCCGGTTTGCTTTCCATCCCCAAGGCCAAACTCCGGAGCTTTGGGGACAGAGCATTCTCTGTGGCAGCCCCGAAGCTCTGGAACTCCCTCCCCCAAGACCTCCGTGAGTCCGAGTCCCTCACCCTGTTCCAGTCCCGCCTCAAAACCCATCTCTTCAAATCTGTATACCCATAAGCCCCCCCCCCCCCACCCCCCACTTCCTCCTGACTGCTTTCTGTTTTTTTTGTTTTTTTTTGTTTTCTGTTTTGTTTTTGTTTTGTTGTTGTTTTGTTGCCTGTCCTTGTCTGTCTACCCTTCCCCAAATGTAAAGCGTCTTTGGGTTTAGAAAAGCGCTATATAAATAGAATTTATTATTATTATTATTAGTAATAAGTCCTTGGCAAAAACAGAGTTTTTTTAACTCTTCGATGTTAATGATGGCACAGCATCCTACACCCTGAAGACATGTTCAGGAGTCTTTGAAACCTCAGGGCGGCGATCAAACAACTACATCATGGAGTCATTGGACGGCAAAACGTGTATTCCACTTCCCACTCTAATCGAATGTGGTATGCTAAGTCGGAAATTCCCAGGCCTGAAATCGCAAAGCACTACACGCATCTCAAACGGGTTGAGGATAAGATCCCTGCACTAGTTTCCTGTTTCTGGCTGTCTAGGGAGCACATGGGTAGTTTCCTGTTTCTGGCTGTCTATGGAGCACATGGGTTGTTTCCTGTTTCTGGCTGTCTAGGGAGCACATGGGTTGTTTCCTGTTTCTGGCTGTCTAGGGAGCACATGGGTAGTTTCCTGTTTCTGGCTGTCTAGGGAGCACATGGGTTGTTTCCTGTTTCTGGCTGTCTAGGGAGCACATGGGCAGTTTCCTGTTTCTGGCTGTCTATGGAGTACATGGGTAGTTTCCTGTTTCTGGCTGTCTATGGAGCACATGGGTAGTGTCCTGTTTCTGGCTGTCTATGGAGCACATGGGTTGTTTCCTGTTTCTGGCTGTCTATGGAGCACATGGGTTGTTTCCTGTTTCTGGCTGTCTAGGGAGCACATGGGTTGTTTCCTGTTTCTGGCTGTCTAGGGAGCACATGGGTTGTTTCCTGTTTCTGGCTGTCTAGGGAGCACATGGGTTGTTTCCTGTTTCTGGCTGTCTAGGGAGCACATGGGTTGTTTCCTGTTTCTGGCTGTCTATGGAGCACATGGGTTGTTTCCTGTTTCTGGCTGTCTATGGAGCACATGGGTTGTTTCCTGTTTCTGGCTGTCTAGGGAGCACATGGGTTGTTTCCTGTTTCTGGCTGTCTATGGAGCACATGGGTTGTTTCCTGTTTCTGGCTGTCTAGTGAGCACATGGGTTGTTTCCTGTTTCTGGCTGTCTATGGAGCACATGGGTTGTTTCCTGTTTCTGGCTGTCTATGGAGCACATGGGTTGTTTCCTGTTTCTGGCTGTCTATGGAGCACATGGGTTGTTTCCTGTTTCTGGCTGTCTAGGGAGCACATGGGTTGTTTCCTGTTTCTGGCTGTCTAGGGAGCACATGGGTAGTTTCCTGTTTCTGGCTGTCTATGGAGCACATGGGTTGTTTCCTGTTTCTGGCTGTCTAGGGAGCACATGGGTTGTTTCCTGTTTCTGGCTGTCTAGGGAGCACATGGGTAGTTTCCTGTTTCTGGCTGTCTATGGAGCACATGGGTTGTTTCCTGTTTCTGGCTGTCTAGGGAGCACATGGGTAGTTTCCTGTTTCTGGCTGTCTATGGAGCACATGGGTTGTTTCCTGTTTCTGGCTGTCAAGGGAGCACATGGGTAGTTTCCTGTTTCTGGCTGTCTATGGAGCACATGGGTTGTTTCCTGTTTCTGGCTGTCTAGGGAGCACATGGGTTGTTTCCTGTTTCTAGCTGTCTAGGGAGCACATGGGTTGTTTCCTGTTTCTGGCTGTCTATGGAGCACATGGGTTGTTTCTTGTTTCTGGCTGTCTATGGAGCACATGGGTTGTTTCCTGTTTCTGGCTGTCTATGGAGCACATGGGTTGTTTCCTGTTTCTGGCTGTCTATGGAGCACATGGGTTGTTTCCTGTTTCTGGCTGTCTATGGAGCACATGGGTTGTTTCCTGTTTCTGGCTGTCTAGGGAGCACATGGGTAGTTTCCTGTTTCTGGCTGTCTATGGAGCACATGGGTTGTTTCCTGTTTCTGGCTGTCTAGGGAGCACATGGGTTGTTTCCTGTTTCTGGCTGTCTAGGGAGCACATGGGTTGTTTCCTGTTTCTGGCTGTCTATGGAGCACATGGGTTGTTTCCTGTTTCTGGCTGTCTAGTGAGCACATGGGTTGTTTCCTGTTTCTGGCTGTCTATGGAGCACATGGGTTGTTTCCTGTTTCTGGCTGTCTATGGAGCACATGGGTTGTTTCCTGTTTCTGGCTGTCTATGGAGCACATGGGTTGTTTCCTGTTTCTGGCTGTCTAGGGAGCACATGGGTTGTTTCCTGTTTCTGGCTGTCTAGGGAGCACATGGGTAGTTTCCTGTTTCTGGCTGTCTATGGAGCACATGGGTTGTTTCCTGTTTCTGGCTGTCTAGGGAGCACATGGGTTGTTTCCTGTTTCTGGCTGTCTAGGGAGCACATGGGTAGTTTCCTGTTTCTGGCTGTCTATGGAGCACATGGGTTGTTTCCTGTTTCTGGCTGTCTAGGGAGCACATGGGTAGTTTCCTGTTTCTGGCTGTCTATGGAGCACATGGGTTGTTTCCTGTTTCTGGCTGTCAAGGGAGCACATGGGTAGTTTCCTGTTTCTGGCTGTCTATGGAGCACATGGGTTGTTTCCTGTTTCTGGCTGTCTAGGGAGCACATGGGTTGTTTCCTGTTTCTAGCTGTCTAGGGAGCACATGGGTTGTTTCCTGTTTCTGGCTGTCTATGGAGCACATGGGTTGTTTCTTGTTTCTGGCTGTCTATGGAGCACATGGGTTGTTTCCTGTTTCTGGCTGTCTATGGAGCACATGGGTTGTTTCCTGTTTCTGGCTGTCTATGGAGCACATGGGTTGTTTCCTGTTTCTGGCTGTCTATGGATCACATGGGTTGTTTCCTGTTTCTGGCTGTCTAGGGAGCACATGGGTAGTTTCCTGTTTCTGGCTGTCTATGGAGCACATGGGTTGTTTCCTGTTTCTGGCTGTCTAGGGAGCACATGGGTTGTTTCCTGTTTCTGGCTGTCTAGGGAGCACATGGGTAGTTTCCTGTTTCTGGCTGTCTAGGGAGCACATGGGTTGTTTCCTGTTTCTGGCTGTCTAGGGAGCACATGGGTTGTTTCCTGTTTCTGGCTGTCTATGGAGCACATGGGTTGTTTCCTGTTTCTGGCTGTCTATGGAGCACATGGGTTGTTTCCTGTTTCTGGCTGTCTAGGGAGCACATGGGTTGTTTCCTGTTTCTGGCTGTCTAGGGAGCACATGGGTTGTTTCCTGTTTCTGGCTGTCTATGGAGCACATGGGTTGTTTCCTGTTTCTGGCTGTCTAGTGAGCACATGGGTTGTTTCCTGTTTCTGGCTGTCTATGGAGCACATGGGTTGTTTCCTGTTTCTGGCTGTCTATGGAGCACATGGGTTGTTTCCTGTTTCTGGCTGTCTATGGAGCACATGGGTTGTTTCCTGTTTCTGGCTGTCTAGGGAGCACATGGGTTGTTTCCTGTTTCTGGCTGTCTAGGGAGCACATGGGTAGTTTCCTGTTTCTGGCTGTCTATGGAGCACATGGGTTGTTTCCTGTTTCTGGCTGTCTAGGGAGCACATGGGTTGTTTCCTGTTTCTGGCTGTCTAGGGAGCACATGGGTAGTTTCCTGTTTCTGGCTGTCTATGGAGCACATGGGTTGTTTCCTGTTTCTGGCTGTCTAGGGAGCACATGGGTAGTTTCCTGTTTCTGGCTGTCTATGGAGCACATGGGTTGTTTTCCTGTTTCTGGCTGTCAAGGGAGCACATGGGTAGTTTCCTGTTTCTGGCTGTCTATGGAGCACATGGGTTGTTTCCTGTTTCTGGCTGTCTAGGGAGCACATGGGTTGTTTCCTGTTTCTAGCTGTCTAGGGAGCACATGGGTTGTTTCCTGTTTCTGGCTGTCTATGGAGCACATGGGTTGTTTCTTGTTTCTGGCTGTCTATGGAGCACATGGGTTGTTTCCTGTTTCTGGCTGTCTATGGAGCACATGGGTTGTTTCCTGTTTCTGGCTGTCTATGGAGCACATGGGTTGTTTCCTGTTTCTGGCTGTCTATGGATCACATGGGTTGTTTCCTGTTTCTGGCTGTCTAGGGAGCACATGGGTAGTTTCCTGTTTCTGGCTGTCTATGGAGCACATGGGTTGTTTCCTGTTTCTGGCTGTCTAGGGAGCACATGGGTTGTTTCCTGTTTCTGGCTGTCTAGGGAGCACATGGGTAGTTTCCTGTTTCTGGCTGTCTAGGGAGCACATGGGTTGTTTCCTGTTTCTGGCTGTCTAGGGAGCACATGGGTTGTTTCCTGTTTCTGGCTGTCTATGGAGCACATGGGTTGTTTCCTGTTTCTGGCTGTCTATGGAGCACATGGGTTGTTTCCTGTTTCTGGCTGTCTAGGGAGCACATGGGTTGTTTCCTGTTTCTGGCTGTCTATGGAGCACATGGGTTGTTTCCTGTTTCTGGCTGTCTATGGAGCACATGGGTTGTTTCCTGTTTCTGGCTGTCTATGGAGCACATGGGTTGTTTCCTGTTTCTGGCTGTCTAGGGAGCACATGGGTTGTTTCCTGTTTCTGGCTGTCTAGGGAGCACATGGGTTGTTTCCTGTTTCTGGCTGTCTAGGGAGCACATGGGTTGTTTCCTGTTTCTGGCTGTCTAGGGAGCACATGGGTTGTTTCCTGTTTCTGGCTGTCTATGGAGCACATGGGTTGTTTCCTGTTTCTGGCTGTCTATGGAGCACATGGGTTGTTTCCTGTTTCTGGCTGTCTAGGGAGCACATGGGTTGTTTCCTGTTTCTGGCTGTCTATGGAGCACATGGGTTGTTTCCTGTTTCTGGCTGTCTAGTGAGCACATGGGTTGTTTCCTGTTTCTGGCTGTCTATGGAGCACATGGGTTGTTTCCTGTTTCTGGCTGTCTATGGAGCACATGGGTTGTTTCCTGTTTCTGGCTGTCTATGGAGCACATGGGTTGTTTCCTGTTTCTGGCTGTCTAGGGAGCACATGGGTTGTTTCCTGTTTCTGGCTGTCTAGGGAGCACATGGGTAGTTTCCTGTTTCTGGCTGTCTATGGAGCACATGGGTTGTTTCCTGTTTCTGGCTGTCTAGGGAGCACATGGGTTGTTTCCTGTTTCTGGCTGTCTAGGGAGCACATGGGTAGTTTCCTGTTTCTGGCTGTCTATGGAGCACATGGGTTGTTTCCTGTTTCTGGCTGTCTAGGGAGCACATGGGTAGTTTCCTGTTTCTGGCTGTCTATGGAGCACATGGGTTGTTTCCTGTTTCTGGCTGTCAAGGGAGCACATGGGTAGTTTCCTGTTTCTGGCTGTCTATGGAGCACATGGGTTGTTTCCTGTTTCTGGCTGTCTAGGGAGCACATGGGTTGTTTCCTGTTTCTAGCTGTCTAGGGAGCACATGGGTTGTTTCCTGTTTCTGGCTGTCTATGGAGCACATGGGTTGTTTCTTGTTTCTGGCTGTCTATGGAGCACATGGGTTGTTTCCTGTTTCTGGCTGTCTATGGAGCACATGGGTTGTTTCCTGTTTCTGGCTGTCTATGGAGCACATGGGTTGTTTCCTGTTTCTGGCTGTCTATGGATCACATGGGTTGTTTCCTGTTTCTGGCTGTCTAGGGAGCACATGGGTAGTTTCCTGTTTCTGGCTGTCTATGGAGCACATGGGTTGTTTCCTGTTTCTGGCTGTCTAGGGAGCACATGGGTTGTTTCCTGTTTCTGGCTGTCTAGGGAGCACATGGGTAGTTTCCTGTTTCTGGCTGTCTAGGGAGCACATGGGTTGTTTCCTGTTTCTGGCTGTCTAGGGAGCACATGGGTTGTTTCCTGTTTCTGGCTGTCTAGGGAGCACATGGGTTGTTTCCTGTTTCTGGCTGTCTATGGAGCACATGGGTTGTTTCCTGTTTCTGGCTGTCTAGGGAGCACATGGGTTGTTTCCTGTTTCTGGCTGTCTATGGAGCACATGGGTTGTTTCCTGTTTCTGGCTGTCTATGGAGCACATGGGTTGTTTCCTGTTTCTGGCTGTCTATGGAGCACATGGGTTGTTTCTTGTTTCTGGCTGTCTATGGAGCACATGGGTTGTTTCCTGTTTCTGGCTGTCTATGGAGCACATGGGTTGTTTCCTGTTTCTGGCTGTCTATGGAGCACATGGGTTGTTTCCTGTTTCTGGCTGTCTATGGATCACATGGGTTGTTTCCTGTTTCTGGCTGTCTAGGGAGCACATGGGTAGTTTCCTGTTTCTGGCTGTCTATGGAGCACATGGGTTGTTTCCTGTTTCTGGCTGTCTAGGGAGCACATGGGTTGTTTCCTGTTTCTGGCTGTCTAGGGAGCACATGGGTAGTTTCCTGTTTCTGGCTGTCTAGGGAGCACATGGGTTGTTTCCTGTTTCTGGCTGTCTAGGGAGCACATGGGTTGTTTCCTGTTTCTGGCTGTCTATGGAGCACATGGGTTGTTTCCTGTTTCTGGCTGTCTATGGAGCACATGGGTTGTTTCCTGTTTCTGGCTGTCTAGGGAGCACATGGGTTGTTTCCTGTTTCTGGCTGTCTATGGAGCACATGGGTTGTTTCCTGTTTCTGGCTGTCTATGGAGCACATGGGTTGTTTCCTGTTTCTGGCTGTCTATGGAGCACATGGGTTGTTTCCTGTTTCTGGCTGTCTAGGGAGCACATGGGTTGTTTCCTGTTTCTGGCTGTCTAGGGAGCACATGGGTAGTTTCCTGTTTCTGGCTGTCTATGGAGCACATGGGTTGTTTCCTGTTTCTGGCTGTCTAGGGAGCACATGGGTAGTTTCCTGTTTCTGGCTGTCTAGGGAGCACATGGGTTGTTTCCTGTTTCTGGCTGTCTAGGGAGCACATGGGTAGTTTCCTGTTTCTGGCTGTCTATGGAGCACATGGGTTGTTTCCTGTTTCTGGCTGTCTAGGGAGCACATGGGTTGTTTCCTGTTTCTGGCTGTCTATGGAGCACATGGGTAGTTTCCTGTTTCTGGCTGTCTATGGAGCACATGAGTTGTTTCCTGTTTCTGGCTGTCTAGGGAGCACATGGGTAGTTTCCTGTTTCTGGCTGTCTATGGAGCACATGGGTTGTTTCCTGTTTCTGGCTGTCTAGGGAGCACATGGGCAGTTTCCTGTTTCTGGCTGTCTAGGGAGCACATGGGTTGTTTCCTGTTTCTGGCTGTCTATGGAGCACATGGGTTGTTTCCTGTTTCTGGCTGTCTATGGAGCACATGGGTTGTTTCCTGTTTCTGGCTGTCTATGGAGCACATGGGTTGTTTCCTGTTTCTGGCTGTCTATGGAGCACATGGGTTGTTTCCTGTCAATGAAATCCTTGCTCAAATCCTAGGGTCTTTATGTCTGTAAGTACCATTCCATATATTTTCTGTATATACTTAGTTGCACATTTAATGATGCTAAACTTGTTAGCCTGTGAGCAGCAGTTGAAATGTTTGTAGCATTTATGCTGTTTAGAATGTTTGTTTAGTCTTGTTTATTTGTATTTAGTGCTTAATGTGACAACGTCTAATGACTGTGTTTTGTTTGTATTTCAGTTTTACAAAATGAAAATGGAAAATTAATCGGTAAACATCCGAAACTGACCTGCTGTCTCCTGGGTGTTTCTTCGTGATCTTGTTAAGCTGTCTGCCAAGCCTGCAATCTCAAAATATTCTTGTAAGGGCAGAATAACAAATACAAAAAATATTGAACGAACAGGAACTAGCAATAAAAGAATACCCGAATCCACTAGACTCCCGATAAATGCTAAAAAAGGAGCTAAGAGGATTTATACCAAAACACTGCACCTCAGATCAGACCTTACAAACCGTAATTAACAAACAATGTTAATGACATAATTAAATTAATGTACACAAACAATAACTGCGCTATAAAAATTGGCAACAAAAGAACAACATTTTTATCTCAGAAGTGTGGAGTGAGACTTGGCTGCTGCATGAGTCCAAGTCTATGTAACATCTATTTCAATGAATTAGCCACTATCCTAGAGACTTCTGAAGAACCTGGCCTCACTCTATGAAGGCTTCTCAATTCTCTAATTTCCCCTCCTCGACTCCTATCCTCGAGACTTAGTCCCGCCCACAGGAGATGCGAGCGGAGGAGTCTAGGAGGGGAACCGAGGAGAGAGGAGGGGAAGCAGCAGGCGGTTAGAGAAATGAGAACTCCTCTCTTCTGAGCGGTCATTTTAAAGAGACGTCCATTAATGATGACAGGAGGCACAGCAGCCCTCTGTCTGATGGACAGATGTGTTCATGAAGACTTATATATTTACTTTGAATTCATTCACAGTGCGGTATAATGAGACAATAACAGGCTACATATGCGAACATATACACACACATATATTTATATAAATGTAGACAATTTCAGAATCAAACAAATATGAGAGCACTCTCATAATAACGTAACACAATCAGAGACTGGATATATCCCCCCCTCTCTCTGGTCGCTGAAATGGGGAATTGAAATTACGGGCCAAAAGTTTTATTTCCAAGTATTAACAGTAAGCATAGGACACCAAACCAACTGAGACCCTGTCCGCCGCATCTACGCACACACACACACACACACACACACCTACACACTGTACAACACACACCTACACCACACGCACCTACAGCTCCTAAAGCATATATGCATATGATACAGCCGTTGTGTATTTTATTATGTGAAGCACTAAATGGTCTTAGAAAAATATCGACTCTTTGTTTGTAGATATCTACTAAACTAAAGCATACAAATAAAGAGAGTAATGTAGGCCTGTTATACTGAGTGATATATATTATACACACTGCTCTGCTTTCTGTACGGACCTCACAGCTGTTCTCACTGGAAACATTGCGTCGTGATGAAAGCAGTTAATAAAATAATATCCAGGGGATGCATGCAGAGCTGTCATTGGCTGAGATAAGTCCGGCCGTGCGTCACGACTCTTTGAAACATCTCTGTTGCCGGAAATACATCCACGAAGGAGCCGTGGAGGACCCATCGGTGTATCCTCGGTTATAGTTCCTCCAGAGAGCCTCCTCGATGCTCGACGCTCAGTCCTCGATGTGCATTTAGAGAAATGAGATGTCCTTCAACATGGCACGCTGAAATCCATTTCCGGGTCACTACCGGAGGACCAAGGAGTCGAGGAGGGGAAATTAGAGAATTGAGAAGCCTTCAGTGACTCAGAAATCAAACTCTTGATCTACAGTACTGCTCCTAGTACTAGACTCCTGGTACTAGGATGGGTTAAATGCAGAGAACAAATGTCACTGTGTGCTGTGTGCTCTGCATGTGTGACCATTAAAGAGGGTTTCATCCCTCTGATTCTATTCTATTCTATTCTATTCTATACGCAGATTACCTGGTTCTGCTGTCTCCTACAGAACTGTGATTACAGCAGACCTGCTGCAACAGGCCATACCTGGGCCCTGGCAGTAAACATGAACAAGACAAAGACAATGATCTTCCAAATAGATCCAGTTCAGGGAAACGTATAACTTCAAATTAGGAACTCTCAAAACAGAAAACTATAATAAGTTTGAAAATAAGTTCCACTGGGAGTTTTAACCCAGCAGTGAATGAACTGAGAGACAAAGCGTAGGGCTTTCTACGCGATAAAAAGTCAAATTTACATTCAAATTCCAATTATTATCTGGCTCAAATGACTGGAATCTGTCATAGAACCAACTCTTCTCTATGGCAGTGAGGTGTGGGGTCTTCTCTCTCTCTCAAGAGTTGCATCAGAATATCGATACCACATGTCTAGCCTTGACGATAAGAGCCAGAACTAGGAATTAGCTTATTAGCCCATATTAGCTTCTCTCATTTCAAACCTTTATTTAACCAGATGGTCAAGCCAGTCTTGGCAACAAGTAATGTGTCCATGCAGCCATTGACCGGACATATAGGCATCTTCTGTGCAAAGTTTTAAATGTGTATGATGTGACACACTGAGAGCGCTGTTGAAAACAATAGCCTAAAGATGTTATCTTAGATAATGCAATAGCATCACTTACATCAGAACTGGCGTGTATGTAAAGAGGGAACACAGCTCTGAAGGTTTCTTTATGATGGAAAATAGGTTTTTGCTTTTCTCACAACTAGCTCCTGTAAGATTTTGATTGAAATTTGGTTCTTCAAATACCCTGCCAAGTTTCCAATTAAGGCTCCTCAGACGGTTCTGTGTAAACAGACATTCTGGGGCGTCATGTCAGTAGTGTTTCTCGCTGAAGGAAATCAAAGAGGACACTTTTGACAGTTTTGTATTACTTCTTTTGTTGGAACAGGAACAAAGATCAGCTCTGTGAGCTTTTTCACTCAAACAATGTACAGGGCTGACTGTGTAAATAGATGGCTGGAGCAGGGCGTCATCAGAAAGCCTTTAAGACCTTGAAAATAAATCGCTGTCCATTAAGGCTGGAGCCACACGAGGACGATAACGCAAACGGACCGCAATCGTTATCAAAAAAGTCTTCCGTCCACACGCAACAGGCACCAGAAACGTGTCCGTTCACACGAGACCGCTCGAAAGCGCTGGAGACGCTGTAGTACATATGCCAGGCCTGTAAGTGGCGCTGTAGTCCTGCCACAAAAGCAGCGAAGAAGACTTCCCGCGCATGGTTGCCATGGTTACCCTTCTGTTTATTCTCCGCTGTGGACGCTTTGGCTCTTTTTCTCCCTCCCCGAGGCAAGCGTTTGCTCCTGCTGTAAATCTCTCCGGTAGTCCACCAGCAGATGAAAAACACCCACCTCTCCGCCTCTTCCAAGGGACGAGGGGTCCGTGCGGCAGAGTTTCAGTTAGATTTTGTTTCGCCGCTCTATATAATAATATAAGAATAAAACACGGAGCCTCTCGTTTCCTCCCCCTCTTCTGACAGCCCAGCAGCTGATCTCTGAGCAGGAGAGGTGGGGAGAGGCGGGGCTATTGCTTCAACGTTATCAGGACATGATTGTATAGGCGTAAACACGGAGCCGTTTGCCCCCCCCAGAGCGTTTCGTTTGCAGATCTACCCACCTTGGGACCCGTTATCGTTTTCTGCGTTTCCATGTCGGCCTCAAATTTCCTTGCATTCCTTTTGCTCTAAGTCTAAATGTTTCACCAAACCTGGAGCAACCTTTTTCTAATTAAATTATTAAAGTATTACAACTTTTATTTTATTAATTTAATTAATAATTTTATTCTTTCTCAGTAGATTTTGAATTTTTATGATTATTCAGTCAGTTTCAGCTAATCTTAGTCTTTCATGGGGCGGCTGTGGCACAGTGGGCTACACCGTGCTGGGGAACACCGGTTCAATCCCGCCTTGACCCCCACGGCAGTCAACATATCGCTGGTCATTGGGAAAGACACTTCACCCTAAATTGCTCCTGTGGGTACTGTCCACAGTATTGATGCACTACATTTTCTTTTTTTTTTCTTTCACTGTCATTACACAGTACAGGTACTATGTAACAAAATGGTTTCTCTGCATTTGACCCATCCTAGTGTTAGGAGCAGTGGGCTGCCATTATGAACGGTACCTTGCTCAGGGAGACCTCGGTAGCACTTGGTCTTGCCGGGACTTGAACTGGTGACCTTCCAGTTGCCAAGCCAAGTCCCTATGGACGTCGCCACCACCGCCTGTCATACATGTATGATATATGTAATATGTAATGTAAAGCACTTTGTGCACTTGTAAAAGCGCTAAAATAAATGTATTGAATTATTATTAGCAGGTCTCCCTTGAAAAAGAGATCAATGATCTCAATGGGATACACCTGGATAAATAAAGGTTTGAAATTAAATGAAAAATTATTATTATATAGTTTATCTTGATATTGGTTTTAAGTTGGGAAAAGAAGACTATGAGAGGGCAAAGAAAGAGTTCAAAATCTTGTGAAACGAAAAAGCAGTGGAATCTTTCAGGCTAAAGGAGGGAGCGTTGATTGAAGTCGGATTACATACTGTTTGCTCCCAGAAAAGAGCAATCACATGACAGAATAAGACATATTCTTCTGTATAAATCTCGTACTTCATATTTATTTCTTCTGTGTAGTGCTGATCACAGCCAAAGCATACAAACACACACATAACTTCATCCTGGGTGTAGAGGGTATTTCATCCATGATTTCCCCATGGAATCAGAGAGCATCATTCTGTTGTTACAAAGCTTTTAGCTCATCTCATCATGTCTCTGTCTACTTTCATTTGATAGACTGTTTACTATTTCAACCCATTTGTGATTCATTATTCTAGGTAATGCCTGCCTCACAGCTCCCATTAGCTCCAAGCTGCTTCTAAAGTGCATGAAAAATACCCTGGAGAAGCTTCACAGAAATGTATGCATGTCTTCATTTCCCCCTCACAATATTTTGCTGCTGCTGTTTCTCATAAAATGTAACCATGAAAGGTGGTTGAAGAGGAAAGCTGAAGATCAGCCTGCAGATCATGTGAAACAAAACATAATTTCATGGAAAATAACCTCCTGTCATCCTGCTGTGTTCTTACCAGCACGTTTGACAATTTACCAACATGCACATTGCAAACAAATCAGTAGAACATTATGCAAACATGGGGAGGAAAAACGGATTCCTGCCAAGTGGAACAGGAACAGGTGTGATCTGTGTTTGCTGAGATAAAGCCGTTTCTGAGGCGCCATTTCCAGAAGAGGCAGCAGAGGGCGCAAAGCTCAAATCTTTGAAAATGTCTGTTGTCTCCTTCCGGCAAGTGAGATTATATGGAAAGACGTTGTTCCCAGTTGTAGTGAAATGAGGCATGATGCACGTGACAGAGATTAGAGAAGAAAAAGTAACTAACATTGTAAAAACAGAATGTAATAAAATATGACCACAAACAGAATGGCCTGAACTCAATGCACAGCTCATTTTTAGAGGTTAAACCTTTTCGCTTGATTTGAATATCCGTTTGTCATAAGACTTGCTATGTTCCAATGACAAAGTCACTGAAAATACCCTGCAGAGCTTCAGACCTGCAAGATATAAATATATAAAAACCAGTGGCGAACCGTGTCTATCACAACTGGACCTTCTGTAGACACACACACACACCCCCCGCCGTTATAATGTCCGTCACTTGCCATTTCAACGTTAAAAACAATAAAACGGCATATGAATTGCTTCGTGGCATTTATCTAGATCCTGTCTCGAGCCAGTGAACTACCGGGCCTTTAGAATACCCTGGAACCGAGGGAAACTCTGAAAGAATACGCCCATTGGCTACAAATCAATATATGATTGGTTGATCAAACTGTCAATCCAAAGGTACGCTCTCATTCAGTGCAACGGCCAGGGCATTCTATCAAGGATATAGAATACCTTGGTTGAAGGATATTCTACCCAGAAAAATATCTGATTGGTTGCTTTTTTTTCTAACACAAAACCACTGAAATGCGTAATGCATGGTCCGAGAAGGGCAAACAAATCAACGTAACACTGTAATATTACAGATCAACAACACAGATACGATTCTCATTTATTCATTTTACATACATACATTTTATTTATATAATTAAATCGATTTTTTGTTTGTTTTATCTGAGTGTTTCAGGGTATTCTCAGAATACCTTGAAGGCCCTGACGGTTCGCCACTGATAAAAACATAAACAGACACTCTTGCCTCATTATGTAAAAAAATTGCAAAGACTGGAATTTGTCATTGCAGGCAAAAAGATCATATTCCTCTCCTTCCAGACACAGACGAGTGAAATGAGGCATCTCATTAGGCTTTTAAATGTGTTTCAAGCCTACCGAGAAAACAACCCTGGCAGAGCTTTCAGCAAAACACAATGGAAACCCTGAGTGAGGAAAATAAGTTGAGAGAAATGTTTCTATTGTTAACAAAGAGAATATGGCACTTCCACGTTATATGCATTTGGACTTCAGACTCTTGGACAAATGCATGTCAACATGTTGTATGCCACACTCAGACGGTAAATCCAGGATCACGGACGGATCAGGCATTTCACTTCAAACTGTCTCAGCTATATGAGTGAACATCATGGTGTATGCTTTCCCCTCCTACCTCTGCTTTCTTAAACATCAATGACTGCACTAAAGCCAGCTGTCGTAAAACTTAAAGGTAAGTGTAAAGTAGCGCCCTGGAGGTAACATCGCTGATAATAAAAAGCTCATTGAAGACAGACTTGAAGCTGGAAATCAATATGTATCCAAACTGTGGTGTGAGTCGACTTCAGCACAAACTCATTAGCTCATCCTCCCACAGAGGTAACTTCTTTTTAAAAAGTTGAATATACATCCCAGGGTAGCTTCAGAAAAGCAGTTCTAAGTCAGATAGACTTAAGATTTTCCCTCGAAGCCTAAATCAAGTTAAATGATGATCTCCAGCAGAATGACAGATAAAACAGCAATGAGTACTGGACTATAACTTCTGCTAGTAGCTGGGCTGACAAGTAAAGAAACTAGAAAAATCTTCTGTAGGGGAACATATAGTCTCATAAGTTGGACCAACCGCAAAAACTAACCATCCACAGCTTCGCAGTGCTCTGTAGCCTGTGTTTGAAAGAAACATTTTTATGTACACAATTCCAGAAATATTGTGGAGAATAAGGCATGTGTTAATCAAGTGTTGGCATTATGACAATACCAGAACTCACCAGATTTATAACTGCGATGCTTCAGCTTAATGCTGCAATTTAAGCACCACATTTCAGAAGAGAGCATACAACAAATGGGTCTGTAGCCTTAACTTGTTCTGCTGTGCTTGAAGAAGTCTAGATCACATGTTCATTTATTTCCTCCTCTCATTTCTTTAATCTGAATCAGTGTGGATGAGAACTTTGGTCTGTCTGTCCACCACACAGGCTAAAATATCTCAACATGTATGTTTTGAAGACAGTCATGGTCCTTACTTTGGGGAAACCCTTTTTTCCCTCTAGCAGGACAACAGGATACAGTTGTAACCTTCACCTATCCCGTCAAATATAACATCTCAACATCGACTCACATCTCTGTCCTTTCGACATCACACTACTAAATGACCAGACTCTACTCATTATTTTGGTATAAAATACAGTTACTTTGATGTTTACATGATTGAGGCCTAGACTATATTGAATACATGCTGTGTAGGAAGTGCTATGTTTATGTTGCACAAATAGCCATCAAAGGAAATGTTGTTGTCAGGTATTTCCTGGGGCAGCCATGTTTCTGTAAAGCTTAAACAACACTCCAGATATTCCCTCTGACTCCTAGCTAACAACGTTAGCTTGTTCTTTATTAACCAGTTTCTTTAGGATGCCCATGATGAGAGCGAGGGAGACACAGCTTAAATGTCCTTTTCTTCATAAATCTGGACTCATTTGTCCTCCCTCATCTCTTCGGTTTACCCAGCATCCTCTGTGTCCTTCTCAGATTTCAGTGGGGATAGCTGTTGTTCCCACCACCATGCTAGCAGGCATTGGCACCATTATCTTCTCCTTAGTGTTAACAAGGCAGCCATGTGGCTGCTGCCTAAAAAGAGGCGTAAAAAACGAACTAAATGTCTCTCTACAAGACAGTTCAGAGAGGTAACAGCTTAATAAGTTCCGAATAACACATTTTAACAGAACATTAACAAGATCAAATAAATCATATCCCTCTATTCCAGCCCTGTTAGAAAAACACTGATTTTGGGTCCTTAGCTTGAAAAAAAAAAAAAAGAGTAGGGGGAGCTAATGCCTGCTCAGAATTCTACCGGCAGATACAGTTAAATGCTGCTGTGATTAAACGCCATAATGTTCCAAACCACATCAAGGATTATTGCTGAACCAGTAAGGAGCTCAAATGCTTTTTATCTTGCGGGTTTACCACAAGGTGAGTTCCGTTATTTCTGAATTCTGGTAACAGTGGTCAAGAGCGGCTTATTCCCCTCTTCAGATATTTTCATGCAGCGCTGTACGAAGGTCAACGTGTTCTTATGGTTTGGTGGGTAGGCCATGTTGAAAACAAAATATGCGCAAAAGGCTGCGATGACTCCCTCTTCCAAATCACTGGCCCTGCACATCTCAAACCCATCCGTTTTGATCACACTGGGCCCTCTTCTTGTGAAGGCTGACTTCCAGTCGGTGTGCGTCAGTTGGGTGGTCGGGTAAGGTGTGCCAGGCTAAACACAAAATGGAAAGTAAATTAGAAAACCCAAGTATGTACAGTGGTGCTTGAAAGAGACACGGAAAATCATGTGTCAAGTTCAACTGGATTGAACTCAACATGACATGAACTCAACATGACATGAACATTTGCAAACAAATGCACATCGGTTGTTCCTTCATTGAAATGAATGAGGCACATTTCCCCCCTCCGGTGTGACCGCGGCTTACCTCTTCCAAAGTAACAAGGGGCGGAGTGGCGCAGTGGGCTGTGTATTGATCATCAGATCAAGGGGGCGAAACCCGCCGCCGCTGCGCCTGTAAAGCCGTTGTGTCCTTGGGCAAGACACTTGAATTTGCTCCTGTGGGTATTGTCCACAGTACATGACCATTAAATGTATTTCTGATATGTATGTGTAATGTGTATCTGTAAAGCGCTTTGGGTCATGGAAAAAGCGCTATAATAAATATAAGGAATTATTAACATGATGCTCCACCTTTTCCTTGAAAATAACTGGCAGGAGAACAAGCCCGGCTTTGAAGTCCATGGCTAGAAGAGAGGAAGACACAGATCAACACAGATGTCTACCATTGTAGTGGTGTCTGATTCTCTGTCTATTGTGGCACTGTGGTGAGAAGGTGGATCGGACCTATACAAATGTGAAAATTACCTAAATGGAGATGGGAAATTAAATAAAAGTAAAGATACAATTGTGTGCAGATGTAACTTAGTTGAATTGATTAAACTCACTCTTCAGTATAAATACCGCCCACCATTGAATTGCTAGCATTTCAGTGGCGTAGTTGGTGGTGTTTGAGGTGGTCACAAGAGTTTGTAAGTCAGAGGATGAGATCGAACCCCACGTGGGCAAGTGAGGGTGGAAGCTATACTATAGCAACGCAGTGACACATGTACACAGACAGCATTACCGGGTAGATCTTCGCTCAGTGACTCTTCTCTTGCCTGCAGATATATCTTCTCAAGAGGGGATTTTCCTTTTGCAAGGGCCAGCACCTTGGGTAGAAATTCCTCTCTGAAGCGGTGCTGCAGGTTGTCAATGTTGTGGATGCGGTCCATTTCCTCACACAACTGCATAGATGGACAGAAAAAAAGGCAACACAGTACAATTTAGAGAGGTTGATTGTATGGACGGAACACTACGCGTGCAAGTAGTGAAGGATCTGCTAAATATGTTACACACCCCAGCAGGTGTCTTCAAGAATGGATACTTATTGGCGATAGTATCAGCCCGTACCCCCTCAGCCACCTCCTTTCTCCTCCACTGAAATGTCTTGGTCAATGCGTTGGTAACGATGCAGGAATCAGGCTGGGCCTTCAGGTATTGTCGTTTCAAAACCTGTGTGTGTGCATCAATGGAGTACTCCTCCTCCCCAGAAACGAAAATGATGTCCTGCAGATAGACAAGACAGATGGAGATAAATGACAAACATGAGCCTGGCTTAATGTAGTAGTGCCACCATTTTCTATATACTGTATTTACTGACTCAGTTTTAAGTGTATACTCACTGAAGATCGTCTGACACAAGTTGTTATGCTTCCCTGGTTATTTTCTGGTGCTTGGGGTGATCTATGATGCCCAAACTTTTGCTTCATGTTTCTAACTACCTCGTGGTGGACCAGGGGCGTCCTTTCAGCTTGGAACCGCCGTTTTAAAGACAGGTGTGCTAATCAGAGGAGACAAAGTTTCAAATTAACTCAAAACATTTTTGTGAAACTCATTGATTTTAAAGAGAAGGTAGCAGATGTTTGGCCACTACGGAGCTGTTGAGCTAAAGGGGATTCTTTGTCAGTAGATGGCACCCATGTATTGGTCGCACTTTCATAGCTGACATAGACTGTCAATCAAAGGACGGCATGTGCACAGATATGATAGACAGGTGGTTCATCCAATCCCCTGCCAGGTATTTTTGAAAGTGCCTGCCCTTTTCCAAACAGTTTCCCATGGAGTCTTCCCAGTTGGTTGTGTGAAACAAACAAATCAGGCATATGTCAGGTTATGGAAATCAAAACATATATTGTGATGTAATTGTTTAGGTCAGCTGTTTTCAAAGTGTGAGGCGCGCCTCCCTGGGGGGGCGCCAGAGAGCTTCAGGGGAGGCGCAGCGTGAGAAAACAATAACGAGAAAAAGACGAGTAAAGTGTCACTTGCACACTTTTGGCTGTCTGTGGAGAACGGGTTCCCCCACCTCGCCAAAAAGGCTGTAAAATTCACCCAGGGGCGGACTGGCCATCTGTGTGTTCTGGAGAATCACAGAACCGCCGGTCGTCAGCGGGCCGGTGACGGCCGGCTCGGTTCGCTGACGGCCGGCACCGCCCTTTATTTATTATGTTTTTAAACGGCATCATTTAAGTTGCGCTGACAGGCGACAGAGGTCCGTTCAGCGGGCCGTTTCCACGCAGCGAGTCTCCCCCCCCGTTGACAGTTCACTAGCGTGCTCTACCAATTTGTGTGGGCTGGGTTGGGTGAGATTCCAGGGCTGATTTTTAGTCCCAGTCCGCCCCTGCCCCCTCCTACCTGTGTGAGTGCGGGTTTTCCGCATTGACTTTGATCAAAAGCAAGTACCGGTCAAGGCTGCAGCCAGAGGATGAAGTAAACGGAAGAGAGTCTATGGAAGCAAACAAGAGACAGAAGTATTTGAATTTTATCAGACACCGAATTTATAGCATTGAAAATAATTACTTTGAAAATCATGTATCTGAATTTTTTTGCTCCGAATTTACCTATGTGAAATAAAAATGTAACAATTCAAGTTAAAACAATTCGAAGAGTCAAATTCAGATCCCAAAAATTCAAGTAAAAAAAATTCGAATGCACAATTTCGGTGTTTAAAATTCGACGTAAAAAATGTCGATGCAGCATCATCCGGGCTACCCAGACAGGATAAGCAATCGAGCCTGAATGCAATCGGACTTCTGGCCTATCAGAGCACGGCTTTGTCAGTCATGTGATCAAAAGAATCCGGGAGAAAGATGACGGAGAACAGCGGGGCTCCGTTAAGTAGTCAGTTTGTGCTCTTTATTTTACAAGCAGTGAGGGCTCGATAGCATTTGTATCTTACAGTAGCTTGCTAAATGAGTGAAGTAGCCTTGTGCCTTGCTGTTAGCAAGCTCTGTAGTTATCATTAATTGAAGTGAATCACAACGTTACCGTGTCCTTTTGTGTGTGTGGGGGGGTGACGGTTTGCAAAGTAACGTTACGATCACTTCGGTTAGATAAGTCTAACACTTTGTGCTACACTATACAAATACTCTCTTACAAAAGCCCTGCATTTAAACATGTTAATGTTACTTTAGTAAAAGTATGCTAGTATAATCAGGAAAGTGTTGTTAAAGTATTTAAAGTAGACACAAAGTTATACTATTATATTATATCATTTGTTTTATTGTTATTACCGATGCAAGAGTTGACTTAACTGTGTGTAGTTGGAGCTCATTTTGAACAATGAGCTAACTAATGATTACTTTCATAATGGTTTAATGTGCTGATTATTTTCTACGTTAATAGATGAAGGTCTGGTTTGTTCAAACTCTCAAAATAGTAGGACATGCTGTCATAATTACCCAGAGTCCGAAGTGACACCTTTACAATGTTAAAGCTGTCAGATAAATGTAGTAACTAAAATATTCAAGATAGTGTAGTGGAAAAGAGATAATGTTTTAAAAACAAGTTACTAAAACAAAATCTCTTGTTTTGGACTGACAGTAATGATTCAAGAAATAGTAGATAAATAAATACACACACATCAATCTGTGTGCATTTGTTGTGGATGGAACACAACAAATGGTGCTCTTACCTGTGATGCCTCCTCCACACATTATAACCAGACTGTATCATTCAAACTATAAGTAACAGTTCTAGCTACTTGACTTTAGACAAACAATTCAAAAGACAAAATCAACACAATTTATTGAAAGACCAATCTTTATTTTACGGTGCCTCTCCTTTTGTTTGTATTATTAAACCCTCAGATGTGAGATATTAGTAATACAGTAGTAGCATTGTCAATCTAAAAAACTGAGCAACAGTGAACTTTATATTTCTTATTGTCCAAAGCATCTATTACACTATTTGTTCCCCTCTCATATTCACAGGATGGGTGATTAGAGACTTTGGGGGAAACCTCAGCTTTATGAACCTGTCTGTTGGTTTGGCCGGAGAGGGCTGAGGGTCTTTCCCTGCGAGGAGGACCAGGCCTGAGGGAGGAGGACCTGCACCAGCTGCACCTACAGAACTTAGCCTATGCTGGGTATAGCTGTTACCACCTGCACAGGCCTAGCCTGTCACTTTATTTGACAAAATGTGTTTACTTAATCAATTAACAGATTAACATTTAGTGTAACTTATGTATATTATTTCGTTTTTATTTAAAAATAATTGTGATGGTTCATGCTTGATAACTTTTAGTTCACATTTCAATAAATTGTATATGTACTCCTTTTGTTTGTTATTCTTACTGAAAATGTTAAATTACACATTCACATCTGACTGAAGATTGGCACCATTTATTTGTGACGTTGCAAAATCTGCGGTACAAGGCTCAAGTATTGTGAAGCTCATAAAGTGAGGCAAATGCATTTGATCAGCTGACTTTTTTTTTTGCCAAACTTTGTAGGCCTGACAATAATCAACACAAAAATTAAGTTCCTGTTAGACTACAAAACTAGTCAGTGTGCAGGTCTTTGTGTTACAATATAAGTGTCTCTTAGTGCATGTCCTGTACTGCTCTTAACCTGTTCCACCCTGAGCCTGTTTTTCAGGTCTCAGGCTCGAAAATGACATTCCCAGAACAAATGACCATATCTTCCCTTCTAAAAGGGTTAAATTAATAATCTTTATTCTCAAAGTAATGATAAACCTGTGAGTTGGATGTAGAAAAGTCAGAATCAATATAGATGTTTTTTATTTTAAAGAAAATTCAGATTGAACATAGTAAAAAACTGTAAATTATAGTGTCCGTCCAAAAATTCTTTTTTACTTATAGTGAAAACTACCCTTGGATGATGGGTTAGTCGACTACAAGCTTTAGGAATCCAAAGTACAAAATATAATAAGTACCCTGTATCAAGATTGATGCAAAACAAGTGAAATTTGACCTTTTTAGAGAGATTTAGCACAAAAAACCCACTTCTGGGGTCATTTGGGTGGATTTTCCATATCTCTGGCCCCCCTTGCTCGATTTTGATGAATGAAATCTCTTTATAACCGCTAGAGCCAATGGAATCGAGGGAAAGTTCTACACATACAGTACCAACACATTAACAAATAAGGAGTGAGAGTGATGCGTGGCCAAAACCGGAAGCTGCATACCATGTTGGCTACCATTAGCAGCTAACTTTTTCTCTACAATCCCCATACAAATGGAATTATGGATTATAAATAATTTTTTCAAAGCTACAGATACATTATTAACCTATGGATCAACCGATTCAGCCGCGTTTTTTCTCGTTTTAATGCCATTGAACACGTCTTTTGATCAGATTGACAGCTACGGTGAGACGATCTCCCGTAAAAGCTCCGTAAAGGTACGTGTTGTGATGTCTGTGTTTGCTTCCCCTGTCGCGAGTTCGGATCGCTCAGTGATGATACTATACCTATATAATCTGTGGAGTCTCAGCTTTAATCAGATATATTGTACGTGCAGTTACGATAAGTAATAAGGGTATCTTTATCTTGAGTTCTGTGCTAAAGTGCGTTAGCATTTTTTCGCTTAGTGCTAATTCAGAGGCTTGGTATTACCCTTGTGTTTTGTTTTGGTAAAAATGGTTCATATCTTCAGTTAGCTGAGATTCTTCCCGTTAATCTGGTGCTACACATTAATAGTTTCATAAATGTTAAGAAGCCCTGAGACACAGTCTCGAAAAAAAACGGTGGGGGGACCGTCGTCCTTAAGAGGTTAAATCTCATAACATCAGCTTTTCCTTTCCCTCTTGGATGTTCTTCTGGACCCTTGGAGAAAGAGAAAATTGTGAAGCAGTCCTGTCTCTCAGGCATGTCCTTTCCTAACAGAAATATAAAAAAACATATTATTGCAGAGCAAGTGTGTTATTTAAAGGGGACCTATCATGCAAAATGCACTTTTGTACGTCTTTTATACATGAATATGTGTCCCCGGTGTTCCAGGGAACTCACCAAGTGTCAGAAAACACAACCCTCTCTATTTTCCTCCATACCCAAATCTCTAAAAAAGGGGCTGCAACGGATCTGATACAGACTGATCCAGATTTGAACACTTCTATGACGTCACAGAAGTGGCGCTACGGCTATTGGGCCAACTCTCCACCTATCAGGGGAATGTGGGGTTGGGCCACGGCCGGCCATTGCCGCTCGAAAGCGCGGGAGACGCTGTAGTACATATGCCAGGCCTGTAAGTGGCGCTGTAGTCTGCCACAAAAGCAGCGAAGAAGACTTCCCGCCCATAGTTACCATGGTTACTAGGGCTGTGCATCTTCACTGGTCTCACGATTCGATTCGATTACGATTATCCTGTCAACGATTCGATTCAATTCGATATCCCGATGCATCACGATGCATCACGATTCATACCAATGCGTTGCATCCTCAAGCCTGTAACTTTTCACTGTGAGGTTTTTATGATACTGTATGACAATGCTTTCTTGCCAAACTGGTTGCTGCAAGGCATGTTTTTATATTTTATATATCAATGCATACATGCAGTAAATATATATGAACTCTCTTTTTATTATTTAGAAAGTGCTTCAGAAATCAATAACATAAATGTCTTGACATTAATTTATAAACCAAAATTAATTAATTGTATATGTCTAGCCTCCCTATATCTGTGTGTGAAGTTGTTCCATCCTCAAAAACAAAAAAACTAATGCTTCTGCAGTCTAGCTGCAGCTTCTAGCAACGGTCTTCTGTTAAAGAAAGGACACTGAATGTCCTGAATGTGGCATCACACACAGGACTTGAGTCTGAACACAGCAGACAACAGGAGTATTTACAACAGCATATACAAACAAAAATACTGCATGTGGGTGCACACTTACATTCTCTGTCTTACTGTTACATAAATCCCATGAATGTATGAGATTAAGTTAGCTTCATTATATCTCAATCAGTGATTAAGTGAATAATAAAGTTTCTATCGGGCCACTATCAGCCTGTCACTCATTATTTTCAGGGAGGGGGCGGGGTTTGGAGGAACGGAGAGGAGACGGTGATCGCGGAAGCTTTTTTCCTCCTGCCTTCACAAACTTTACACACGTAGGCTATATATCGTCTGAAAATTGCTAGAGGACATTCATACTCTGCAATCCAAGACTTAATTAAATCCACCAAAAACCTGATATGATTGTAACGCGATTATTTTTGAAAAACATAAATCCTTGTGTCTCTGAGCCGCAGCGACACGGAGTGATTCAGAGCGGGTCCTTCTGCTGTTGGTTCTGGACTGGTGTTCTTGTGTTGGTGGATAAAGCAGACTGCTCCGTGTTTGGTGTTGCTGTGCCGCTGTGCCGCTGTCACGTCTGTTCCCTGATCTCTGCGTCACCGACCGATTTGATATTAAAGTGACAGAAAAAAAAACGTTATAGTAAAGCCGCGGCCGGAAAATCAGGAAGCAACGTTACTACGCTATAATCGATTATCTTCCGTCACTGCATCGATACCGAATCGTCCACGTCCGCATCGCAATGCATCGTAGAAACGATTATTTTCAACACCCCTAATGGTTACCCTTCTGTTTATTCTCCGCTGTGGCTTTTTTTCTCCCTCCCCGAGGCAAGCGTTTGCTCCTGCTGCTTTAATTCAATGCAATCCCTCCCCGTCGAGGCAAGCACTGTAATTCTCTCTGGTTAGTCCACCAGCAGAAGACAAACACCCACCTCTCCGCCTCTTCCAAGGAACGAGGGGACCGTGCGGCAGAGTTTCAGTTTCAGTTTGTTTCGCCGGTCAAGATGTCCGTTAAAGTTGAAATCTTCCGGACAAAATTAGAAAAGTGCCGGTCAAAGGTCTTCTTTGTTATTTATTGAGCTTTAAAACAAATGAATAACGACTCTATATAATAAAACACGGAGGACGGAGATCTCTTTTTCTCCCCCTCTTCTGACAGCCCAGCAGCTGATCAGAGCACGGCTCCCCTCTCCTGCAGGGGGGCGTGGTCAGCAGAATCAGACCCATAGACAGCAAACAGCACATAGAGCGAAATGAGGCATGGCTAAAATGCATGATCTGTTTGGTATTTTGAAAACAGAAACGTATAAATATACCTTATATAGGTATGGCCCTACATAGAACATGTTGTGAAACACACAATAGCCAGCATGTGTAGTTCTGGGGGGGGGGAGGGCTGGGCTGGACCCGTCCAAGTCCAGTTTTGGATAGTCTGCCGTGGTTCCATTCCATTTCAAAGAGCTGTTTGACGCTCGGCGTAACCTTGTCGCACTGCCACTCCAACATCCAATCACAGAGCTTGAGGACTAATCACGGGGTTTGTAAAGCAAGGCGGATGTTGTAGTCCCAAACGATAGCTAGGGATTCTGGGTAGTGTAGTGTCTTCGGAAACTCTCTAGTGTCTAAACTCCGAAAAAACAATTTGTTTCTCCAAATCGAAGGTTAAAAACACAAAAGCATTGTACACAATTTAAACCAATCAATATTGTGTAATTAACAAGGATACACTGATGTTTTTTAGTGGATGAGTAATGCAGATATCACTGTGTAATCATTTGACAGTGAGGGGAATACTTCCGGTTTTATTATGAAAACTTCGAGACCGGAAATACTGTTTTCACCCCGTGAGGGTTGACGCTAACTTTACATGGAAGCTGCCCCATATACACATTCTCCTGGCGAGACCTCAAATCATCTTCGTAATATCTATCAAACTATAGATCCTACACATCCACTGGACGTAGATTATAAAAGTACAATATACACTTCTTGCTAGAAATCTAATAAAAAAGCATTTTAATGGCCAAACTGTTATTTGTGAATAAACGACCCTCCGGAGCGTTAGCAATCAACGGAAGCATGTTGTTTCTTGCACGACCACTAGAGGTGCTACACTTTAAAACGTGACTCTGGGTCGTATTAAGCTGCTGCACAATCGACCTATTTGGTCGTTTTTTGTAGGAGGACAGGCTGATTATTTGCTTTGTGCCAGAAAAAAGCATCCAGCTATCTATTCTTACAATTCTTGTAGCAGCAGTGCTAAAGAAAGATTAATATTTACAATATTCCAGCCTTCTGGTAACAAAAAGATCAGCTGGTAAAAGAGGAAGACTAGTTTTGTTGGCAGCACTGAGAAAGAGTGCGAACGATGAGCCTGCCAGAAGCTCCAACTCCGGGGACCTGAGGGAAGAGGATTGGCATATTTAATGCTAGCATTTTCATTCATTTTTATTCACCACCAGTATCTCTTGTATTGCATACAAAAGCAACCCCCCAGTCATATTAATCCACATGTAAATTTCAATGTCAGTTCTCTTTCATAGGGACTGCACAGGGATTTGCAATGACTCCAGGAACAGCATGGCAGATGTGACTGTAGGGAACTGTAAGAATATGTCTGTGTGTGTTGGGCCTTAAAAAGAAGGAAATCCCACAACACTGAACTGAATAGCAATGTTTAAATTGCGCAGTTTAAGATGTACGATGCACCTGAGATGGAAGCCTGGGCTTGAGGGATGAGATGACATTGGGAGAGTGTAGTGTTAGAGAGGAATGCTTGCTGTTTGCTAATGAAGTCTGAATTGTGTTTGATGAGGTGACGGCTGCTGTGTCCATGTGCTTCAATGTTTTCAGTCATGGTTTATCCTTTGAATGGGAAATGATGCATTGCACGAGAGACACGGATGAATGGCCTGACGTTTTCGGACATTTATTTGTTTTACTGTTTTGCAATATAATCACTACAGGCCACAGGATAGGCTTGCTCTCAAATTGGATCTCACAAACATCTCATCGGGTTCTGCTCCAAGCTTCATGTCTGATTAGCTGGAGAACAATGTGATTGCAACTATGGCAAGGTTTCTGACAACTCAGCAGTATTGACGTTTAAAGTATTTTCAAGAGAGTACAAAAGAAAATTGGATGTAAAGAGTCCCACGATTTAATAATGCTAGACTCAAGCACTCCTTTGTGCAGCAGTCCATCCTGAAATAAAAAATAGTTAACTCCCAGGTCAAATGTGTAATATTCTGTTCTACGGACATGTATTTGTCTACATAAATAGACGAGGCAGACTACTGCTCTCATTCAGCATGTGCATCTTTATTTAACTTGTGTTAGACATGCGCACATCCTGTTACATCATCAACATCAGCCCATCGGTTCAGTGGTCAAAGATCATCTATTAAGAACAAGATGTTACATACCCCTATATCTACTAATGTGTGTAAGTGCTGTATCACTGAGGGAAAATACACTATAAAGACAAAAGTATTGGGAGACCCCTCTTAACCTGTTTCACGCCTTCCCCCCGGTACCGGGCGGATAAACGCGTCATTTGCAGGAAACAACGTCTAAGGAATCTTAATATTGAATAAAACTATGAATGTGTTATATCCATGTAACGGGAAGAAACTCAGCTAACTGATCTTTTTAATTTTTTTTTTCAAAAAAACCCCACAATGCTAGCACTCAGCCTCTGAATTAGCCTCGATCGAAAAAACGGGACCGACAAAGGCACATAAACTCACTCAGAACTCCCTTATTACTTATCCTAGATGCACAACCAAACACTATTTTTTGGTGTCCTGGAGACACTGAATCTAACGGTGCCCACCTCAACACTCAGTGATAAACATTCGCGACGCTATCAACGAAAGCGTACATCATCACATGTGGAGCCAAGAAGCTAAACATGTAAATATGGCTCACCTTGGTCAAAAGTGGTCTTCAATGGCATTAAAACGATAAAAAAACGATGCTGCAGTTAATCCATAGGTTCATCCTATGTGTCTGTGCCTTCTTTGAAATTATTTCTGATAATCCATAAGCAATACAACTGCGTTTTAGTTTCCAAACTCCAGAAGGAGACATTCCTCCAGTTTAGTTTCGCTTTCCACACGCGAAGCGGCAACATTTTTTCTTTATAATGTATGTGTATGTGAGTCTCCTCCTTCGATTCTATTGGCTCTAACGGTCACAAGGGTATGTCAACCAACCAGATCGAGCAAGGGGGGGCCAGAGATAGGTCAAATCCACCCAAATGACCCCAGATGGCCCAGTTTTTGGCTAAATCTCTCTAAAAAGGTCAAATTTCACTTGTTTTGCATCAATCTTGATACAGGGTACTTATTATATGTTGTACTTTGGATTCCTAAAGCTTTTAGTCTACTAACCCATCATCCAAGGGTAGTTTTCACTATCTGTAAAAAATAATTTTTGGACGGACACTATAATTTACAGTTTTTTACTATGTAAAATCTGAATTTTCTTTAAAATAAAAAACATTTATATTGATTCTGACACTTCTACATCCAACTCACAGGTTTATCATTACTTTGAGAAAAGATTATTAATTTAACCCTTTTAGAAGGGAAGATATGGTCATTTGTTCTGGGAATGTCATTTTCGAGCCTGAGACCTGAAAAACAGGCTCAGAGTGGAACAGGTTAATCATTTAATTCAGGTGTTTCATTCAGTCCCATTGTCACAGGTCCACAGTGCTGAGGCGCATAGTGCGTAAAAGTGGCCAAAGCTCTGCTGACTCAATACCTGCAGAGTTCCAGCTCTGGCATTAATATCAGACCAAAACTGTGGGAACTTCATGGGTTTTCATGGCCGAGCAGCTGCATCAAGCCTTACATCACCAAGCACAATGCCAAGGGTCGATGGAGGTGTGTAAAGCACGCCGCCACTGGACTCTGGAGCACGCTTCTCTAATGGCGCGTTTCCACTACAGCGCGGAGCCCCGTTTAAGAGAGCTGTGACGTCAGCGGCCCGTCTTTGGTTGCGTTACCACTTGGCCTAGTACCGGCTAGCGGGTCCTAATTCACAGTTTTTCTGGCCCCATAAAATCGTGGTTCTAGGGCCAGGAACAACCAGGCTGAGTCGGGCTGAGTATGCTAAACTAGAGAGAGAATCGCTGGCAAGGGGGCTACAACTACAACAAGATGAACATATTTGACCGTGATTTAATTGTAATACTCTGAGGGCTAACAGCTAACGGCTGATGTTGTTTTTCTGGGGTTCTCATTGAAGATGACGTCATGGCTCCGCCTACACTGCGTTACTATAGATACTACCCCAGTTCCTAAACTGTAATGGAAATGCGCCATAAAGTGAGCCAGTCCTAACGAGGCCTAGCCATACCGAGCGAGGCCGTGTAGTGGAAATGCGCCATATCTGTCCTCTGATGGACCAGTCTGGGTTCGGGGAATGCCAGGAGAACGTTACCTGCCGGACTGCATTGTGCCAACTGTAAAGTTTGGTGGAGGAGGGATAATGCTATGGGTTGTTTTTCTGGGGTGGGCCTTGGCCCCTTAGTTCCAGTGAAGCGGATTCTTAATGCTTCATCTTACCAAGTCATTTTGGACCATTCTATGCTTCCAACTTTGTGGAGACAGTTTGGGGAAGGCCCTTTTCTGTTCCAGCATGACTGTGCCCCACAAAGCAAGGTCCATGAATGCATGGTTAGATGAGTTTGCTGTGGAAGAACTTGACTGGCCCGCACAGAGCCCTGACCTCAACCCCATTGAACACCTTTGGGATGAACTAGAACGGAGAGCCAGTCTCTCGTCCAACATCAGTGTCTGACCTCACAAATGCTCTTCTGGATGTTAGGGCAAAGATTCCCACAGACAGACTCCAAAATCTTGTAGAGAGCCTTCCCAGAAGAGTGGAAGCTGTTGTAGCTGCAAAGGGGGGACCAGCTTCAAATTAATGCCTAAGAATTTGGAATGCGATGTCATAAAAGCTCCTGTAGGTGTAATGTGTAGGTGGCCTAATACTTTTGTCTATATAGTGTATTTATTACCAGTCGCCACTGGTAGTGCTGCCTTAAAATCTGTGATGAAGGAAGATGTTCTTGTCGCCTTTGGAGTGCTTCAGTGCTCTCACTAAATTAACACTGTGCAACAACACAAGTGATTAAAATAGTAGTCTTGTTTCTAAACACCTTCCATGAGTTTGTTTCCTTTAATGATGTTTTTGAAGTCTTGTTGAGAGACTGTTATTATTAGGCGCGTTCACACCAAGTACTTTTCCCACAATAGTTCATGAGAACTTTAGTTCATGAGAGTTCTTTTAGTTCTGATGAACTAAAGCATATCACGTTCACACCAAAATGAGTTCCTGGGGGTGGATTAGGCAAATGAGCCGCTGACGTCACTTCTTCTTCTTCTGCTTTGGGTTTACTGGCAGGCCGCAAACAACTTCACGGCGAGTACAGTAGGTGGCGGTATGCACCTTAAAGTTGCAATTCGCCAAAAAACCGAGAGAAGAAGAAAAACTTCCGCTTCCGCTGTATGCTTCTGTTTACCTTCCGACCTCAGACACGGTATGGAGTTGACGTTTTGGTGGTCGTGTTATACAGCTTCGTAACTGAGTTATTTAAGCCAATAACTCAGCCACAAATAAAAATACAGATCGACCATTCAAATGCAATAGAAATGCTGAGTCGGAGGCGAAGGCGGTTAAGAAGCCTTAACAAAAGGATTGGACCACGAAAAGCACACGCTATGGACATGTTTCGCCGTAGGAGAGCTGAGCATGATGACCGTTATCACGCCCAAAGAACAGCAATGGTACGTTCATTAAATCACATTAATACTATCTAATGTAGGATTTATGGAGTTATGTAGGGCTAATTTGTGTCTTTGTATGTATTCCAGATATGCGAATACTGCGGAACGCGTCGTGTCCCGCGCTCTCTCTGGGTGAACAATAGAACCTCGGCCTGGTGGGAGAAGGTGGTGCACTGCCAACGTACACCAATGTGCAGTGGATCAAAGTGGATCTTTTCAACTCCTCTGTATTCGCCTGGAAGCAACATTGGGGAGACGCAACCTAAAAAAATCGCCACGGGGCAAGACACGCGCACAGCCCTTGAGGCATCTGAACAGCATGGAAATTGTAAATTGACAATAAAGCTGATCTTTTGCACAGTGCATTTGGTTCTCTCTTTTATTTACCACAGTCAACAGACATAATTACAATAGTGCAGACACATCTTAGTGCAAAGATGAAATGTCAGTATCAAAACAGTACTCATACTTTATATTTGTATATTAATATGAGTATATTATGTTAAATGTGTGTTAAAGACAATGGGATGAGGTTGAAAGCTCTTTAAAAAGCTTTTGTATACCATCTTTACTGTGATAAATACATACATGTTAAGCATACACACCTGAATAACTACGTTACAAACACACACAGGTTAGTCTGTGTACCGCTGCACTGCTGCTGGTTTAAACAAAGACAATCATGATGCTAGTGCCGTGCATGTAGGTTCTCTTTTATTTATCAGCAGCAGATCAATAAGTGTCAGTAGTATCAAAACAATATAATAACAGTGGCAATATATATATATATATATATATATATATATATAATAACAATAGGTAGGCTCAGCAGCAGACACACCTTAGTGCAAAATTAGGTGTCAGTATTAATAACAGTGGCATATATATATAATCACAATAATACAAAATGAACTGTCCCAGGTGTAGGCAATTTGGGGTGAAGTGTCTTGCCCAGGGACACAACGACATCCTGACTGCAGCGGGGTTTGAACCTGTGCTCCCCTGATCCGAACACCAACGCACAAGACCACTGCACAACACGCTTCCCAACAAGTCATTGTACAGTTTATCAACGACAAGTTTTTCTTAATTTTTGTATTGAAGGCCTGTTGGATTTAATCAGCTCGCTTAGCACTGCCAGAAGCCCAGCCTGAAAAGTATTGTGTTGCTCCACCTCGATTCCTGGGCCTTGTGTGAATGCAGCAGCCGTTCGTCGTGCATCTCCTTGGCACGCAGGTCCTCATTCTCCTTGCTGACCATGGCACGGCGGTCCATCGCCATGATGGTGTCAAGGAAGCTGTCATCGCGTGCCCACTTTCCTAAGGTGAAATATGCAAGATACAAGATCAGTTTAATCGCAACAACGACACAACATTGTCCAAATACCGGAAGGGGAGCAGCCCATAACAGAGAGCCCCCCACGTCAGAGTCATCACTGTGGGCGATCTCCACCTCTGAGTCTGTCTCTGCAGGCACACAACAGGAGGAACACGGGGAACACCTTTGATTTGACTATTAACATTTTAAATGGTGAAGGCACTAGCAATTGGGGGATGGAGGGCTCTCAGGACATGATAGGGAGGCGTGTGGCGCAGTGGATAAGTGCATTGGTGTTCGGATCAGGGGAGCACAGGTTCAAACCCCACTGCAGTCAGCATATCGTTGTGTCCCTGAGACACTTCACCCCAAAGTGCTCCTGTGGGGATTGCCCACAGTATTGAGTATGTAAGCTTTGGATAAAAGCGTCTAACAAGTGACATGTAATGATTCAAAAAGCTTTTGGCGGCCATATTGAATAACAAACCAATGTGGTTTACTTGTTATCCACAGTTTAGCTGCTAAATGTTACCTTTACAAAGCTACGCTGAAAACACAGCAAAGTTCATATAACGGTATTAGGTTAGTTGAACCTAATATTTTTATAGTTAAACTCAACACTTTTCTTTGTGCTCCACATATCTAAATGTATAAAGTGTGTTTTCACCTCCGTTCCCTCCTGTTTGCTGCAGTATGGCAGCAGCGGTCAGGATGGGATCCTCTGTGATCAGATAGTAGTCCTGATGGTGTCCGCTGACCGGGCGCAGGGTGTGGAGCTGCCTACTCTCAGCGGGGGGGAACTGAACGTGGAAACTGTGTTTCTCTGAGGGATCCTCCATGTAGTCTGAGAAGCCTTCTGAGGAAACAAGGTCAAACTATTTAGGATAATACTATGACAAGGAACAATGTTTAGGCAGTAAATAGAATTTCAATTACATTTCTACTTAAATGTGCAAAAATATTAGAACATCAGTCTTTGTGGCATGCAGGTAATCAACTGTTTAAGCTTTTACCATTAACATGTAGAATGAATGTTGCAAATTACTTGAAATTATAGCAACTACAATCTATTGTTTACCTCTATGCATTCAGTGTAGCCACAGAGGTAGCATTATGTCCAGCTAGCATGCTAATTGCTAACGTTATATTATCGTTTTATCTAGTTTCTAATCCTGAGAGAAACACCTCGCCTGAAACACACGATTAGTGCCATGAGTTAGTGAAGCAAATTACAGAACATTGTACATTGTATTACACACTTATTCACAAGTCAAAACGTGTTCATAGCGGGCATGGCTGTTGTTAGCCAGCTTGGACCTAACGTTAGCAAGTTCTAGCATGGCTAGCTCGATCTACTGAGCAAATAAAAGTACATCTAAAACCAGTATTGTGCAGATTAAAACAGTGCAGTGCATGTATTTTATTTTACCTTCGTAGTCGTCCCGACATGACTTTGCCAGGTCTGCTAACTTTGCTGAGCGACGGAAACTGCATTCAGTAGAAGCTTCTGCCGAAGCGAGCAAATACAATGGCCGCTTCCAAAAAAAAATTCAGAGTCAAACGGGCGTGGTTTGCATTCCGCACAGCCAATCAGACGTACAAACTATTTTCTCCCACGACAGTCCCTGCTCTCTAGCAGGGACTGAAAAGCGGGTCGGACGAACTAATTTGAGCTACTTTAGTTCCTGGGGCTTTTTGGTGTGAACGCAAATATATCGTAGTTCTGATGAACTATTGTGGGAAAAGTACACCAAAGTACTCCGGTGTGAACGCACCTATGGTGTTCCTTCATCATGGCCTATTTCACAATGAATTCCATTATAGCATCTTTTGGATAAATGCTAGTATAACACATTCAACTGTTTGTATTAAAATACCTAATGAATAAAAAAACTGTTGAAGATTCTGATCGTAGTTGACAGTCTAAGAAGTATTATTATACCACAGTTGTATGTCGGCTCAAATGAAATATATGAGGTTAGTTGTTCCAACAGCGCTGGAGTTGCTCTGCAGAGAGATATAAACAGGCTGATGGTGTGGATTAAGCCGGCTGCTTGTGATTAATGCCACATGTAGAGATCTGATTGTTGGCCACCAGTCGTCCACCCAGCTGTGTTATCTGCTGCGCTAGACATAACTGTTACTGATCCCACACAGGCCTGCACACTCTCTGTGTGAGTAAATGTCCATGAGCGTAATGATTATCCATAAGGCTCGGCTTGATGTGTGGAGTTAAGCAGGATTTTCAAATAATCAATTTAGCCCCAGTGACTTAGTTTTTGCCAGACAGCCTCACTAGTCCAATTGGGATTTGTCTCTGATTTCTACGATTGATCTGGGGATTTTATAGACACATGGGCTTGACTTCTGTTGCACTCTGCTGAACTTGGAGGAAGTCGAGCTTGGCCGGGCTGCTTAATGATTTCTTTCGTTGCATATTTATCTACTGAGATGGCTGTGTTTTTCAAAGCAGAGTGGTGCTAATAGTGCATCAATAATGTATCCCGTGGCCTCACAAATGAACAGTTTGATAGACACCAGCAGAGTAAGTGGAGACTGTGAAGGGAATACAAGGGCCCAATTAAAAGTAATAATTTATCATATTTCCATATAGATAAACGTCTGTTTTGCAACTATTAGCAATTAATATGACACAACAGTGATTCAGTCTTTAGCAAGTTATTTAAAGCTGTGCATTTGATGGTGTAAGGCAGGGGTGCCCAACCTTTTTTGAACCAAGAGCTACTTTTAAAGTTGCCAGTCTGCCGAGATCTACCAGTCCAAATAGAGAGGGGGTGGCTGGGGGGAAACGGCGGATCTCTGTCGGTGCAACTTCAATGATGCCTTTTAAAAACATAAAAAATGAAGGGCGGTGACGGCCGTCAGCGAATCGAGCCGGCCCTGTGATTCTCCAGATGGCCAGTCCGCGGAGGGTGGATAATACATACCGGAAGTAAAAAAAGACATGCAACGGGACGGTGTTCCCACGGGAAACAAAACTTAAAATATTAAATGAAACAATCTCATCTCTTAAAATTCACAACTTATTATGAATTAAACATTCACAAACTTATACACACACATGTTTAACTCTGTTACATATGCATGCAACGAACAGAAGATTGTAATTTGTACAACCTGGTCTCACCAGAATGCGTGACTCCACCACGACTCCTTAACACCGCATTGCGTGGTGGAGTCACAAACTTTGCTACATTTACTGTAAACAGATTTTTCTTTATGGATATTTTACAAATCACTCCCCTTTTAAACTGTATTCTTGTTTTGTCATATAGTATTTCATAACTGCTTTTCATTTATTCTCTCTGGCTGTCCATCTCATAATGTTCACATAAAAACTAGCTGTCAATAGGAATATCATTCAGAAGAATTATAATTTCATGCAAAAATCTGTCACAAAAAGAGGTTGCACATTTACATTCAGGTGTTGTTATGGCAACGTCAGTGGCCAAACAGCCACATTTACTGCTGCAAATACATTCAATCATGCTGTCGACACGTAAAGCACCATTTCAGCTGACTTTTTCTCAGAAATACTGTCACATAACATCCATATATTTCAGTGCTAGGTTGATGCTTAGCTAAGGTAACTATGAAACACTTTAACTGACAGGACTCAGGGTCAACTGTGTACTGTAAGGTAGCTTCTAGCTTCATGTCGAACAGTAAGTCAACATTTCCCAGAGAGCTTTCTTTGAAATCACCAGGTAACGCTAAAAAACATTACATTTAGATTGTATGACAAAGGGTTTATTTAATATATCTGGCTAGCTATAGCTACTTGCTAACGGTTTAGCTTACCCCCGCGATTCAAAGTAACGTCAACGTAGCTGTAATTTCTCCTGGCTCAAGTGCTGGCTCTGAGGTTGTTGTGTGAACCACCACTTGAGAATTGTCGTCTTTTTTAAGAACAAATGTTCTTATGTCCATCTTCAAAAACTCTGAGTCTGAGGCCCCGGCCCAACGCAAACGCAATCGCCAAAAAGCTTCCGCCCACACGCAATATACACCGGATAGTGTCTTCCCACACGATTATTGAGCTTTAAAACAAATGAATAACGACTCTATATAATGATATATAATAATAAAATACACGGAGCCTGTCTCTTTTTCCTCTCTTCTGACAGCGTCAGTGTCTGTCTCATGCAGCAGCTGATCCAGTAATGAGTGACCCGACAGTAAAAATAAACATATTTATAACTAGTTTAGGTAGTTTGAGAGGTAATTAAAATAGCTAAGGGTGATGATCTGACTTGAAGTGTGTGTTTTGCTCCCGCTGCATCACAGCGGGAGGAGCTGCGTGTCTCCGTCCTGTCAGATTAGACTTCACTCGCGTTTATGTCCATATCGAGATAAAGATAAATAATCTGAATTCAGTGTGCAGTGTACTTTTGCGGGGGTGAGCAGCAGAGGTGGGGGGAGGCGGGGCTATTGCGTCGTCATTATCAGAAAATGATGACCGTATAGGCTGCCACACGGCCCCGTTGGACCCCCCAGAGCGCTCCGTTCCCAGATCTATCCACATTTGGACCCTTTGTCGTTTGCAGGGTCCGTTTCTATCGTTCCGTTACGGCGTCGTGTGGCAAAAAGGGCTATACGCAAGAGAAATATGTGGAAACAACCCGTTTTCGTTCCCGTGGGGCCTGGGCCTGAGACTGACAGTTTATTTTAAACATTGTCACAGCTCACAGGATAGGTACCTGTCAGCCAATAAGACAGATGTTTATTTCCATTCAACTCTCTGGTTGGTCTGGTGCCTTTCCTCTGTTGCATTCACTGAACACGGGAAATTACAATCCTGCTGTCCTCTCTAGTGTCATGATGAGGTTCAGGTAAAGCACGGTTCATGTATTATATGATTGACTCAATAATATAATACATGACTTTGAGAGTAGGCAATCTAGGCATATTAACAAAATTAATTAAACATACTTATCACGGCGACGGTGTACTGAGATAAAAAAACGGTGTACTGAGATAAAAAAATATATATATATATATTTTTTTTTTTCATTTTTTGCGAGGGGGCCCTTAGTGGCTGCGGGGCCCAAAGCGGCCGCTTATGTCGTTTAATGGGTCGGGCCGGCTCTGGTTAGCCCTACCATAGATTACCCAACAAAAATACTCTGGAGCCGCAACTGCCGACCCGTATTGCGCATGCGCAGATCCAGTATCCAGTAGAAATGATAAAAAAGTAAAAGTCTGCTGCTTATTGTTCTACTAGGCCAAAATAGAGTCAAAGAGTGTATGAGAGTGAGAGTGTGTTAATTAATATATTTGGCAGTTTGGAGTAAGTCTGTAGATTTGTTTGTGTGTGTGTTGCATGTATAGGCCTCTCACGATAATGAATTTTGTTGGATACATTTTCCCGGAAATTATTGCGATAAACAATAATATTGTCGGCACCGTTGTATGACCATTTTAGACCACTGACATAATGATAATATATAATAATAATTCAAGTACATCCTTTCAAACTGCTTGTCACATCCTCATGTAAATGGCAATTTATCGAGTTCATTTTTATTTATCGTACGATAAGTCAATTAATTGCTTATCGCGACAGCCACACAATAAAACAGTGGAAACAAACATGTTTGACTTTCATTAGTGAATGAAACTGTGTGCCCTTTATAGTCTGTGTCCATTATTGTGTATTTGTATATATTGTATATATATCCTATATATATGCTAAGGTCCCGCTGCTGACACGATAGCAGTCATTTCGTGCGCATATGTGTAATTAAACCGAATGAAACCCATGATATCAAAATATCACTCCAGCCAGGTACCCAAAGTTGGCAACCCTGATAAAACAGATAGGCTACACAGAACAAATAGTGCAAGTAAATACAAAAAGAAAAATAGTAAAATAGTAAAAAGTGAAATAGTGCAATAAGAGCCTATAAGTGATTGGAATATGATATATTAGATAAATAATTTCTAAGTAGCAGCCAGATGAATGTTATGGATGTTGTTTCTAAGTTCAGGTGTTTAATAGTCTTATGGCCTGTGGGATGAAACTGTCCCTGAGTCTGGTGGTTTTAGTCCGGATGCTGCGGTACCGCCTGCCAGACGGCAGCAGACAGAACAGTTTGTGGCTGGGGTGATGGGGGTCTTTTATAATTCTGAGGGCTTTCTTTAAGGTTAACCTGGTATTTTTACTCCACTACATTTATTTTAGTTACTTTACAGATTTGGATTAATGATGTGAAATATAAACAACCCTTAAATCAGACTTTAGTTACACCTGAGTAAAATTCAGTGAATTCAGCCAACAATCAGGCGAGATATTTGGTAGTGGGTGCTTGAGAAGACTAAATATTTATCTGCAGATCCCTAAAAAGCATATTCATTACTCGTTATTCTCTACTAATAGTTAATTAAAAACTGTATATAATGGCTATTTTGCACATCCCTTTCAAGATTTCAAGATTTTCTAAGGTTTATTGACATATCATATACACAACTACGGTGTAGTTATGCAATGAATGAAAAACTTGGGTCACAGGTTCCTCAACAGTGCATTACAAGACATCTATCGATATCTGTGTACCTCCACCATTAAACATATTCTGCACATTTCTTATACTATCTACATACATCTTATAAGAGTATAATTAATATGTATAATATCAGTTAAAATAAGTGCTTCAACATAGTTAACATTGCAGGAAAGTTGATTGTCAAGTTCCAAAACAAACCATGCAATATATTAGACGTTAAGTACTTTGTCAGGCTTAATATCTGTAGATACCCCCAAAGCTTTTTTCTTATTTAAAAGAAGACCTTAACCGAAAGTATTCTTTAATGTTTAAATAAAGCCTTATTAGTTTG
Organism: Trematomus bernacchii; assembly: GCF_902827165.1. Classification (NCBI taxonomy): domain Eukaryota; kingdom Metazoa; phylum Chordata; class Actinopteri; order Perciformes; family Nototheniidae; genus Trematomus; species Trematomus bernacchii. The sequence continues at coordinate 3,192,039 of NW_022988007.1, read as the reverse complement.
TCTGTTTTGCACATCTTCCTATCAGGCACTAAACTGTTTTATTGTAGAGATCACTTACAGTATCTTGTTGATATTTTCTATTCTATATTATTTATATCATTGACCTTCCACTTTCCCACTATATTAAGAGTATGTACTCTTAATATTTAAATGTTTTCATCAAATATAACACATTCAAAAGTGCTTTACAAAAATGAAAGACATTAAGAAAAAGGCATTTTAAAACAGTCATTAAAAAGCAACACAATCTACCTGCATTGCAATTACTCTAAACGTGTAATAACGTGCTTTAACCAGTAGGAGGTGCGGGTTAAAAAGCTGTCAAGTTTACAGTGTTAACAAAATAAAATATACTGCTGTTTCTGGTTTAGTTTACGACGGATATATTCTGTTATTGTTTTGATATTTGTAACACAAAAGCGATGTAAAAAACCCACAGCAACACAGAAAAGATGGTCTTAACATGACCCAGCGGTCTAGTAGTTAATAAAAAACAATAATATCAAAACAAATTATTACAACTAACTTTATTGTGAAATTAAAATAGAACGGTAAAAGAATAGTTTCCGGTCTATTCTGAGGCCCGATCTCTGTAGATAAATAAAGAACTACGACAGATGTGTAATGTTTAATGCAGCCAAACCATTCATTACAATGCATTCATGTGATGACTTTCAAAGAGTAAAGCAAGCACTGCTGAATAAAGTATGATTTGATCTTTTACGAAACGTTTTTTTCATATGGAATGCAGTTGGAGGTCAACCAATCACAGAGCTTGAGGCAAAGCGGAACAATAGCTGAGGATTCTGGGTAGTGTAGTGTCTTCGGCCATCCTAAACTCTGAACAAATATTTGTTTCTCCGAATCGAAGGGGAAAATTACAAAAGCATTATACACAATTTAAACCAATCAATGTTGTGTAATTAACAAGGATAATCTGGTGTTTTTGAGTTGATGAGTAGTGCAGATATCACTGTAAAATCAATCGACAGTAAGGAGAATACTTACTTCCGGGTGTAAAATCCTCCGTTATCCAATGGGAATGGACGCTCAGCTCTTTGGGTCCGTAATACAATAAAGGGGACATGATCAAATAGGAATATAATTATCTTTTAAATAACGTTAACTAAAGGGAACAATCTATTTGACACAGCTGAAGCTCTGGCCTTCCTTAAAAACGAACTCATTTAATACAAATCACAGCTGTATTACACACAATGCACTGTTTTTTTGAGAACAAACATTGGTAAATAATGCACCAGAATACATTCTGACGAAAAATAAAAATTATTATGAATACAAATAAAATAAAAGAAGCCTCTCGTGAGTTACAATAAAGTAGATTTTAAAAACGTTTTATAGAATAAAAGCTCACTGCTGGACGTTGTAGAAATGCGTGTGTGCACCACGACAAAGGAGCCTCATTCACTTTACATTGGTGGTGCAGACACGTAAATGTAGCAAAGTTCGTGACTCCACCACGCAATGCGGTGTTAAGGAGTCGTGGTGGAGTCACGCATTCTGGTGAGACCAGGTTGAATTTGTATGTCATTTTATGAAAATCTTAGATCGCAGGTTCCTTAACAGTGCAATTACAAGACATTCAAAAATATATATAAAAAACAGCAATACAAATTAAAATAGTGCAACCTCACGTGTTAAATAGTCTTAGGTCGCATTCACTAGTTCAATAGTCCGTTCTTTGGTACGCACCAGACGCAAGTTTGTTAAATTGTTTCATTTTTCAAAAGGTTTGGTTTGTATTCACGCAGGCAGACCTCAAACAGACTATAAACTGTAAACTAAAGTAATGTGCATGGAAATGCTTTTCAACAATTGGTCAGCCATTAAGCAGTAAAAACTCTAGAGGACGGCGCATAGGATTATTTAATGAGACAACGTGCGTTTAAAAACATTATAACTAGGGCTGTCAAGTTAACGCGTTAATAACGCGTTAACGCAAACAAAAATGAACGCCACTAATTTTTTAACCGTGATTAACACATGTGTATTTTTTGTCCTCGGCCGCCCCGTAGTTTCAGAGCGCATCGAGTTTAAAATACCATCTACAAGCTGATGCTGACAGCCCCGCTCCTGCCGCCCGCTTGTGGCAGACCACACTTCCACGCTCACCGGCAGGCCCGGACTGGCCATCGGGAGGACCGGGAGGGTGTGTGTATGCGTGGCGCGAGCGAGGCACACCTTACGTGTTGTTGTTGTTGTTAGCATCTGGTGCTAGCTCAGGGTTGCCAACTTTGGGTACCTGGCTGGAGTGAGATTTTGATATCATGGGTTTAATTCGGTTTAATTACACATATGCGCACGAAATGACTGCTATCGTGTCAGCAGCGGGACCTTAGCATATAGGATATATATACAATATATACAAATACACAATAATGGACACAGACTATAAAGGGCACACAGTTTCATTCACTAATGAAAGTCAAACATGTTTGTTTCCACTGTTTTATTGTGTGCCTGTCGCGATAAGCAATTAATTGACTTATCGTACGATAAATAAAAATGCACACACACAAACAAATCTACAGACTTACTCCAAACTGCCAAATATATTAATTAACACACTCTCACTCTCATATACTCTTTGACTCTATTTTGGCCTAGTAGAACAATAAGCAGCAGACTTTTACTTTTTTATCATTTCTACTGGATTTTAGATCTGCGCATGCGCAATACGGGTCGGCAGTTGCGGCTCCAGAGTATTTTTGTTGGGTAATCTATGGTAGGGCTAACCCATACAGTGGTGGGGCTCAAGTCAGTATTTGCAATGTAATTACATACACGCTCCCCCCGACAGTGAAACGCCACGCGTGAGGTTTAGATCATTTCCCTGTCTCAATCCAAATTGAACTGTATGAAATAAAAAGGCACATTTGTCTTGCAGTAAATAAAAAGGGCGACCTGGAGCCAATCCTGCAATTTCCCCACAGGTGAAAGAGTTGACATGCTGAAGACCCAACCCCTGCAGGGGGGTCTGGGGGGATTCTCCCCCAGGAGATTTTTTGAAATACTAACATAAAATACACATTCTGGTACTCTCTTGAGAAGAAAAATAAATAAATCTATTACTACACGACATATTTAAACAAATTAATTAATTTTAGTTTTTTGTGACTTTGTTCTGAAAGCTGAACCTGCTGCTCCTCACAGAGAGAAGAGGGAAGAGGCTGTGTGAATTACTTTACATTGTGGATAAGGGTGGATAGCCCCCATTGTTCTGTGTGTCAAAATGAAAGACAGCCCACACACCTATCAATCATCAAACCGTGGGGTCTTATTTCATTACGTGTTGATTTCTATCAACACGTAATGTTGTATCGATGTATAGAGATGTACTACCGCAAAAGTATTCTCCGTCGGGACTTCCTGCAACAACACCACGCCGTTATCGTGATTCTGATTGGCCAGAAGACATTATCAAAGATGTTTTATTAAGAAGATGATCACTACGTGACAAAAGTTTTCAAAACCGTTTCTAGTCTTCGGTATTCTTGTTTTTGGCGTGAGAATAGTTTGGGCAGCGTGAGAGCGTGAGATTGAGAGTGAAAGCGTGTGTCACACGCCAGATGCGTGAGAGTTGGCAACCCTGTGCTAGCTAGCTGCGCTAACGGATATAAGGAGCTGTTTCAATGAAAGCAGAGGAGCGACATTTCGCCGACAACTGCGCCGAGCACTTGACTTTATGCAGGTAGCCAGACAGTGGGACATTGTACGAAAAGTCAGCACACTCAGCACGGATAGTGCGCGCAACATGATTGCAGCGTCCAGGCAGCTCCCGTTCGAGCATATATGCCTTGAGCTGCACATAGCTCCAACGATCCATCACAGTGTCTCCACATTCACATTCACACACACACACACACACACACACACACACACACACACACACACACTTTGTATTGTATTATTGTATGAGAGAGGTTCCAGGTTGAATTGAGGCGAATATTTGTAATGTTCAGAGGTTGTTGTGTTTAATATTCATGAGAATATTTGTCATTGTTCAAATGATAATAAACAAACATATAAAGCATATTTGTCCACTCATATGTTGATAAGTGTATTAAAAACTTGAGAAATATCCCTCTAAGGTACATTTAGAACAGATAAAAAATGTGAGATTAATCGCGATTAACTATGGACAATCATGCGATTAATCGCGATTAAATATTTTTATCGACTGACAGCCCTAATTATAACACATATAATGAGAGACGTTGTGCAGTCAGGAGTAGGTTTCACCGACGACAGGAGGCTCTGCTGTACACAGGGGACCAGTGAGGTAAGCAGTGACAAAAGCAATATAGCATAGTTTATGTTCATTGTTGTTTATATCTCCATGAATTAATGATTGTTTCAGAATGAATGGAAGCATGACCCTATACGCAGGGGTAGCCAACACGGTGCCCGCGGGCACTTAGTCGCCCGCAGGGGCAATGTGAGTCGCCCGCAGGGCATGTTCTCAAAATAGCTCGCCAAGCAAATCCAAAATGTAAAAAATACACACAAAAAAAAAGGAGATGTAATTAAAAGAATCTACCCTATGCATAAACGAAACCTCAATCATAGCGAACTCTATCTACTTACTACAACTCTATATCTATCTAACACCCCTCCTCCCCCCACCCCCACAATGAATATCGGCCAATCACGTTCTTGCTTGATCTGCGGGACCAGCGTTGCAGTCGGGAAGAAAAGCAAAGTGGAGCGGCAGCTCACCGCTTCATAAAGAGTTCCCCCCCACTTTTCGAAATCCCGTTTGTGTCCCCCCACTTTACAAATATGTTTATTATTATTTTTTAACGGAAGCCGTCATCGCCATGGAGGAGCACACAGCCTCTGTGAGCGAGCAAGACAGAGACAGAGAGACAGAGAGCGAGCACACTTTTATCTACTTAATATAGGTGTAACAAATTGAGTAGATCGAAGTAAATCAACTTATACATTATCATGTATTATAATGTCTTGCATAAGTAATATCATACATTAACCCCATTATAGCAGATGCCACATTGAATGGATGAACACATTTATTTCTAAATATAAGTTGTAAAAATACTTATATGTATTTAATACTAATAACATAATGATTCATTTTACTTTCAGATGATAATACTTTTCACTTGGGCAATTGACCATTTTGAATGCAGGACATTTACTTCTAAGTTCTAACACATATTTTTACCTAGGTAAATAGTCGCAATACTTCTTCCACCTCTGATTTTGGACCCCGTCACTGTTTTTAAAACTTTAATTAAATGTTTGATATTTCCAGAGACCCTTTCAGACCACTGCTGGAGAACGGGGGGGGGATGGGAGAGTTTTGTCACATTCCAATGGGCCATTACTAGATTTGAAACAAAGAGAGTCACAGCCCTGCGTTGATTTAAGGGAGCTGTCGGAGAGGTGGTGAACGGTACATGGTCAATGTTTGTTTAAAAATGTTTGCAGTCGCGAAAGCTCTAAGCCAATCGGACATGGAAAAAAAAAAGGATCAGTCAAGTATGTGTCGAGGGGGAACTAGAGACACCCCTCTGCCTTTACAGCCATGGTCCGGTCTGACAGCGCTTAGCTCTCTGCTGCAAGAGACGGCCCGTCCACACAGCGGCGTGCGTTGAAGCTTGCCGGCAGGCGTGTCTGAAACTCGACCAACAACCAATCACATGAATCTCCCGCCCCTGACACACAAGCAGCGGTTTGATTGGCTAGAGCTTGTACTGGCATATGATTCGATTGGCTGACGCTTCTGCCGAGGCTTCAAAAGTTGAACATTGCTCAACTATTGCAGCGAGCCATGCCAGCAAAGCTCCGCTTCGCTTCCCACAATGCAGTTCGGCGAAAAGTGACGTCACCCCATTCAAAGTGAATGGTGAAGCTTTCAACTCACGCCGCTGTGTGGACGGGCCGGGAGGAAGAGAAGATCACTGCTCTAAACAAAGTCAAAAATCATACATCCAAAACGGAATAAATATAATTAATTATTATTAATACGTTAAGTCTTGTTCATTGTTTTTCCCTTTTATTAAATGTTTGATATTTCCTGCACAGACCCTTTCATACCGGCAATGCGCGATAGAAACAACAGGAACTGTGACAGCATAAATATGCAAACACAAACCTACAGTTAAACTTTACTGCTGGAGAAGAGAGATCACAGGGGGGGAGATCTGTGGCTGATGGGCTATTAGGTGTGTAAACAAAGAGAGTCACACACAGCTGATCACCTGAGAGCTGCCGAGTTTCAGGCTGCAGCCACACAAGGACGATAACGGTCGTATCTGCTACAGTCAGTGTTCAAATTACCCTTTTGCTTTCGGGGGAGCCCTATTTTTCAGTACACATCCTGCTACTAAATATGTCACACGCACGCTCTGTTGACTGGCGTACCTTCTGAAAACTCAAGAATATCCAAGAAAACATTATCCACTTCCCCTTTTCCTGTCATGTCACATTGCACGTAAATAATCATGTAGGCCCGCCCATGAACTGTGCTCTCATCTATTGTGATACTAATTAGTGAGCCCATGTCTTTTACGTTGGAAACAAATGTAGCTCTCATTTCCTCGGCGATATGCCTGATTATTTCAGCACAAGCATGGTCCGATTTGTGCAGTCCCGACGGTAGCACCATTGAGTTTTTGTAGGAACATTACAGCAGGTAGCTTTCTGTATGACATTTCTTCTTTGGCAATCATATAGGCAGACCTGAAAGATGTATGTTTCCTGCATTAGATCAACATTGATTGCCAATACCTTTTTTTCTCATCTCCGAAATCTCGATCGCTTTTTCGTGTGCCTGGCTCTTATGGTGCTTATAAATCTTTTTCCGCAGGTTATTCTGTTGATCACTGCTGACTTTTCCCTGAATCCATTCTTGTGAAAGTTGCACTCAGGGTGGATTTTTCTGCGAGCGGCAGGGAGATCAATATACTTTTTGCCTCTTTGCAATTTCAAATACCGTGCCGGCATCACCGCCGTAACCATAGCAACGTAAGTAGCGTAAGGAATGCAGCGCCGCCACGTACAGATGGCAACACCCAGAAATATTCACAAATGTAAAACAAATATTCAGAAACTGTAATGAACAATGACTATTATTTATTTCAAGAACTTTTATTTACAGAAACTCAACATTTCTAACCTGTGTGACACAAATATGCACGATTTTTTTGGGCTCCCCCTATTTAAGTCGGCCTTCAGGGGAGCTCCCCCCCATTTCGAACAGTGGCTAAAGTTCGGTTCGGCCATACGAGGCCGACATGGAAACGCAGAAAACGATAACGGGTCCCTAGGTGGGTAGATCTGCAAACGAAACGCTCTGGGGGGGCAAACGGCTCCGTGTTTACGCCTATACGATCATGTCCTGATAATGATGACGCAATAGCCCCGCCTCTCCCCACCTCTCCTGCTCAGAGATCAGCTGCTGGGCTCTCATGCCCCTTTCACACCGGCGCTTTTTCAGCTCCGGCTCGGAGCTGGAGCCTGAAAAGTACCGGTTTTTCCTGTTCACACCGCAGCGGCGCCGCCTCATAGCTCCGGAATGCGGTTCACTTCCAGCTCCAAAAAATTGTCGGTCTAGAGGCAAGAGCTTCGGAGCTAAGAGGCGGCGTCGCTTACGTCTCTCTTACGTCGAGGCGTGCAGGAAACCAAACCCACCTCCTCTGAACATGGGTCGACTGAAGAGTCTCGTCATGCCTGCCTACAAGCAGTAGCGCTGAGCAAAGTGACTAGAAGGCAACCACACACTTACAAAAAAACCCACACTTTATAAAGTCAGGCAACACTAACCAGGCTTCGTGTGATTCTGTTTATTTGTACCTTACTTTGACCATCCGTTCGCTGTTATTGATCATTGTGGAGAGCAGGCAGACGTTTTGTTTGTTATTATAGCAGCTATCGAATGGAATCAATACATGGGCTGCACAGGTTGTCATGTCCGACTATCACAAGTAGAATCATAATGAAAGATACGCCGGTAAAATGTGCCTGTAGAAAACGGCTTAGCAAGTAGTCAGTTTAGCTTCGGTTGCTATGCTAACATCACCCATGTTATACCAGAGAAACTTTCATAACAGCGTTGTGATGCCAAACAGCGTCAATTCAGACTGACACACATTCACTTAAAGGGCCCATGTCATGGCCATTTCCACTGATCATAATTACATTGTTGAGGTATACTAAAATAGATTTATACTGTGCAATTTTCCAAACTCACATTGGTTTCGCATACAGCATCTCTGTCAAGCATGTGTATTCAGCAGTATTCACTTTCTCCACTAAACGACTCGTTGGAGCTCTTGCCCCCCCCTCCCTGTGAGCCTAGTGTGCTCCGATTGGTCAGCTCGGCCACTCGTTCTGATTAGTCAACCACCAGAGAGGCTGCGCCCATGTCAGTGCTTTTCCCGGCTGCTCTCAGCGTAACATCAGTCTTATCATGGCGTCGGTACAGCGGTATATTTTATATACATATATATTTTTAACTGTTGTTATAGAAGAGTGTGACGGCCCCAGGGCCTTTGTCTTACGATGGGGTGGAGCTGAAGAGGCTAATCAGCACGATCACGGACACCTCCGGACACAGTCTCTCTCCAAAGCGGCTGCAGGAAGACTAACTCTGCGATCCTCTCAACCACCTATCTTTGCATTTACCACAATAAATGTGCCGTGGTTTTGTAAACTCGTGTATGTCTCCTTGTCTTTCCGTTGTGGCCTACGAGCTACTCTCATAACAAAGAGTAAGTTATTTTTACCCGTTATAAACTACTACTGTTTGATGAGAAATCAAATCATGGTTTGCTATATATGAATTCAGGGAAGAAAGGATAGGCCTACTAAGTATTTCCATTAAACTTTATTTTTAGAAATGTACAAAATGAACATAAATATACATATATACACGGTATATCATCCATTCCTCCTCCTCGCATCTTGCCTGCGCACAGTCGGTGCGGTGCCTTTTAGCACCCTCAGTAGTAGTAGAATCCCTTCCCCGTCATGGATTGTCCGCCAGGATCTGGCTGGACGAAATCAAATGCAAATCACAAAATATTAGAGAAACTTAGTTGTTTTAGATTCGTTAGTAGTAGTTGTGTAATGAACAGCTTGCCTGCTAATATGCTAACCTAGCTTTGTTTACCTTGGTAGCTAACACGATATGAACGTTAGCTTGGAGGAAAGGCAACTATAATGCAGTGTAATAAAACTACTATGAACAAAAGCTAGTGGTTCATATTAGGCTAGCAATAACGTGTTTATAATTGCAATCGTATACGGGTATTCTGCTACGTTCGGTCATACAATGTAACTTGCATGAATACATTGTTTTGCGCTAGCATACAGCTAGCCTCGTTAGCTACATGCAGTATATGTACGGTCACAATGTACGGTAAATCACAGTACAGTATACTGTATGAGTATTCCGTGTGTGTGACTGCAGACATTCTCCTGCCATGACAAACATGTAAGGCCATCTGCTGACATTGTAGTTGATATATTTAAACGCTAGCAACGTAGCATCACAAAAATGTTTTTCTGACCAAAACTAGCTCTAGCTCCGTGTGTTAGATCGCTACGCCAGCTATAATGTAATTACGTTTCGCGACTGACCGGCAAATCACCCGGAGTATACTGTCAATAGGTATTTTGTGTGTGAATGCAGACATTCTCCTGCTATGAGATACATGTATGCAAGGCCATCTGCTGATATTAGAGTTGATATATGGAAACTCTAGCAACTTAGTTAGCACAGTTAGCACTGTGTCAATGGCTTAGCAGTCCAACACAGTTTACACATTTAAACAGTCTTGTTTGATAAATACACAAATAACAATGCAAACTTACAGGTTGTATACCCAGATCATCCCCTGCTCCAAACGGTCCAAACAAGCTGTGCATATCCGGCCTCAAACTGGGCAATGTTTTGGAAGCTTTCGTCTGTGAAATGCCGGTTCTTCGAACCTCTGGAGGAGGAACACGCCGCTGCTGGTGTGGCCATAGCTCTTCGGGATTGGTCCATTTCGTTCCGGGTACCGCATGACATCAGGCGGTACCCGGAACTAAATGGAAGACTCAAATGGGCAGTGACGTATCTCCAACGAGGCGTTTTGGGGAGGTATTTTCTGTGTTAGAGTTTTACTCGCTACAGGGTGTACTTTGAGGGTTTTGACTCTGCACACCGTTTACATGCATAAAAACCTTCATAACACACAAGGGGACGGGTAATAACCGGAAAAGCATGACATGGGAGCTTTAAGGGGAATTGGGGATATGTATCAGCTGCTTGTGTGACAGTCAGACAGTGAATACTTTAGAGCCGTGTGAGCTAACCCGGAGCTAACGGGAGAATAAACTCCCGTGGAAGAGCAGCCAGCACTGCAGCGGTCGGTAAATGCCGCTGAAACCAGGGTTGCCAACTCTCACGCATCTGGCGTGTGACACACGCTTTCACTCTCAATCTCACGCTCTCACGCTGCCCAAACTATTCTCACGCCAAAAGCAAGAATACCGAAGACAAGAAACGGTTTTGAAAACTTTTGTCACGTAGTGATCGTCTTCTCATTAGAACATCTTTGATAATGTCTTCTGGCCAATCAGAATCACGATAACGGCGTGGTGTTGTTGCAGGAAGTCCCGACGGAGAATACTTTTGCGGTAGTACATCTCATATCATCGATACAACATTACGTGTTGATAGAAATCAACACGTAATGAAATAAGACCCCACGGTTTGATCATTGATAGGTGTGTGGGCTGTCTTTCATTTTGACACACAGAACAATGGGGGCTATCCACCCTTATCCACAATGTAAAGTAATTCACACAGCCTCTTCCCTCTTCTCTCTGTGAGGAGCAGCAGGTTCAGCTTTCAGAACAAAGTAACACAAAACTAAAATGGCATTCATTTTTTTAAATATGTAGTAATAGATTTATTTATTTTTCTTCTCAAGAGAGTACCAGAATGTGTATTTGATGTTAGTATTTAAAAAAATCTCCTGGGGGAGAATCCCCCCAGACCCCCCTGCAGGGGTTGGGTTTTCAGCATGTCTACTCTTTCACCTGTGGGGAAATTGCAGGATTGGCTCCAGGTCGCCCTTTTTATTTACTACAAGACAAATGTGCCTTTTTATTTCATACAGTTCAATTTGGATTGAGAGAGACAGGGAAATAATCTAAACCTCACGCGTGGCGTTTCACTGTCGGGGGGAGCGTGTATGTAATTACATTGCAAATACTGACTTGAGCCCCACCACTGTATGGGTTAGCCCTACCATAGATTACCCAACAAAAATACTCTGGAGCCGCAACTGCAACTGCAGATCTAAGATCCAGTAGAAATGATAAAAAAGTAAAAGTCTGCTGCTTATTGTTCTACTAGGCCAAAATAGAGTCAAAGAGTATATGAGAGTGAGAGTGTGTTAATTAATATATTTGGCAGTTTGGAGTAAGTCTGTAGATTTGTTTGTGTGTGTGTGTTTCATGTATAGGCCTCTCACGATAATTAATTTTGTTGGATACATTTTCCCGGAAATTATTGCGATAAACGATAATATTGTCGGCACCGTTGTATGACCATTTTAGACCACTGACATAATGATAATATATAATAATAATTCAAGTACATCCTTTCAAACTGCTAGTCACATCCTCATGTAAATGGCAATTTATCGAGGTCAGAAAAGTTATCGAGTTCATTTTTATTTATCGTACGATAAGTCAATTAATTGCTTATCGCGACAGGCACACAATAAAACAGTGGAAACAAACATGTTTGACTTTCATTAGTGAATGAAACTGTGTGCCCTTTATAGTCTGTGTCCATTATTGTGTATTTGTATATATTGTATATATATCCTATATATATGCTAAGGTCTCGCTGCTGACACGATAGCAGTCATTTCGTGCGCATATGTGTAATTAAACCGAATGAAACCCATGATATCAAAATCTCACTCCAGCCAGGTACCCAAAGTTGGCAACCCTGCTGAAACACATTAATAAACAATGGACCACGGCACTCTGGAGAAAAGTATAAGGTTGGAGAAGTCGTTATTTAATTTAATCTGGCTTCGTATGATTAAAAGCAACACGATCATCGACCCGACGCAGTCCCCCGTTGTTGTTGTGAGCTCCGTTGGGGAGAAAATCAGCGATGTAAACGGTGACGTCATGACGCAGCAGCGGCAGCTGGGCGGTGTGAACAGAGCGGGAGCTGAAAAGGGAAACCGGAGCTGAACCAGAAAAGCTCTAGCTAGGAGCTAGAAAGGGAAAAGCGCTGGTGTGAAAGCCGCATGAGAAGAGGGGGAGGAAAAGAGAAAAAAAGCTCAATAAATAACAAAGAAGACCTTTGACCGGCACTTTTCAAATTTTGTCCGGAAGATTTCAACTTTAACGGACATGTTGACCCGCGAAAAAAAATCTAACTGAATGTAACCCCCGGTTACTAAGACACTGAGAAATAACATTGACTAAAATGTCAACTTTATTTTAAGGCTGAGCACTACATACACAAATAATATAAATTATTTGAAACTAAAATAGAAACAATATAGATACACAATATGCAATTTAGGACAACATGATTTAGACCAGCGGTTTTCAAAGTGTGAGGCGCGCCTCCCCTGGGGGGCGCCAGAGAGCTTCAGGGGAGGCGCAGCGTGAGAAAAAAATAAAGAGAAACAGTGAAATCTAGCTCGTTAACTTCAGCTGCGAGCGGCAACATGGATCGATTTTTAGTGAAGTTACCTAAAGTGAGAGAGGAGACAGCGTCTGGCCACCCCAGTTGGCAGCTTTGTTTTGAAATAAAAGTTGTGGCTCATCGGACATTTATCAGAGAAAATCCCTGATGTCCGAGTGCAAGTGAATGCAGCACAAGACGCGAGCCTTGTAACCCTGGCGCGAGCGAGGAAATGTGATTGGCGGCGATTTCAATTGAACGGGTGGCAGAAAACGAGAAGCATTCGGACCCAAGTACACGGAAGGAATAAGGTATTTGCGGTCTACAATGACAGAGAAGAGACTGTCAAGTTTGGCTACTCAGCATTGAATCAAAACGCACTAAAGCGTTGGATCTTAATACGTTTGTGAGGCGTTTTGCTGAACAAGATGGTAATCGCCGCATTCAGCTTATAGGCATGCCAACTTGATGCTCTGCTCACGGATGACTCGAGCATAAAAAACTGTTAAGATGATGACCTTACGTGTGTACATATATTTTTTTCTTTGTGGGGTCTGCCCTGAGAAAGTCAAATAAGATGGTGTGTAAAACTACACTGCCCAGACAAAAATAAGTAACCACTTTGATTTAACTAGGCCAGTAGGTAAGGGCATCCCACTGGATAATAATAGGCTACCCCTGCATTATAGCAACAACAATAATAATAATAATAATAGCAATAATAATTGGGAGGGGGGGCGCGGCTGTTCTTATGTTCTCTGAGGGGAGGCTCACCTTCCCACACTTTGAAAACCCCTGATTTAGACAATTCTTCATGAAAACATTTAAATGAGTGTGATTAGATAAATCCCCTGTCCATCTAAAGTGGTTGTAAAGCAAGGCTAAGCCAATCAAAGTTTAGACCCGCCCCGTGTCTGCTGTCTAACAGGAAGTGAGATGGCTGTTTATCCTTTTGGGATAATGACTCAGCAGCATTAGCTCTATAGATTTTAATTGTAGTTATTTTGACAACTTTTCACTTAGATTGACCGACTTTTCTACTTTTCCCCAAGAGCATTGCCTCTTATATGATACCCTTGGTGAGTTGCATGAGAAAATACGGATGTTAAATATGTATTTTAATGAAATTATCGATGCTAAATTAGCCGCGGCTAACCGTTGCTAACGCGTTAGCCTAGCGTGTATCCGTGTTGCTTTAATGTGTGCGGGGCGGAGGGACGTGAAGTCACTGCACCGCTCTATTGTCTGTGGTTTTGGCGGTGGTCTTCACGTTGCTTTGCCGCCTGTTGTGGCACATTGAAGGGGCATTGACCACAGCTTAGTCTGTTAATTGTTGTGGAATATGAGCAAAGTGGAGCTAACTGGCTGGTTATAGGTTGGCCGAAAATGAGTTTAGTACACTTTGTTAAAATAATAACATGTGTGACAGATGTGTTAAATAAGCTGACTGATAATTGTTGTATTTAGAATTGTTTGTTTAATAGGATTTTAGGAACATGTGCAGTGTATTTTGTTGATTTGATTAATATACAGAGAAGTGCTGTTTCAATTTGCATTTAAACCATTGTATAAGCATTCATTTGACTCTTGGCCTTGTTGTCAGGTCGGGTCTTTTTTTTGTGTGATGTGAAGGAGATTTTCTGGATTCTTTGACTGGAACGTTGCCCTCATCTCTGCTGGTGTACTGTGGTGAATTTCAGTCTGGCGAGCTACCCATCGACCTATCTAAAAGAAGAGAACTATTACAGTTACCCACCACGATAGTAGGACAAGAACTTGTGCATCTTTTCCTCTTCACAAGTTGAGAGCCAAGAACTGATTTGATTATTGATTGTGTGATACTATGTTGAATATGTTATAACTATATGTGTATAGAAGTAATGTGATAAGTTTTCTTTAATTTTATTTAAGAATCTGAAATAACATTTCAAATACAGAGTCCTGGTTCCCAAAATTAGAATATATAGCTTAGCTACTAAATTTAAATAAAACCATTAGTTTATATTAAATAGGGATAATTAAAACAGAAGTAACAACACTAAATGATACCAAAATAGTTATAAAATAAATAGGTACAAATAATTAAAACCAGGATACTCTCAAATTCAAGGTAACTGAATATATATATGTCTTTCAAATGTTTATCTGAAAGAAAGGGAATAAATATTATAGCTTTCTGTACCTTTTCCAAACAACGTCTGCTTTGTGTCTTTTCACCTTTGTTGCACAGTATCCATTTTCTCCTGAGCAACCTAGACTTCTGATGTGCTGGTCCACACACTGAAATTTCTACATTTATATTAGAGAGGTTTGATCGAAACTGATTCGTATAAATAATTCTGTGCTCAGCATTCATATTTGGTGCATGTGTTACATGAAACTCTGCCGCACGGTCCCCTCGTCCCTTGGAAGAGGCGGAGAGGTGGGTGTTTTTCATCTGCTGGTGGACTAACCGGAGAGATTTACAGCAGGAGCAAACGCTTGCCTCGGGGAGGGAGAAAAAGAGCCAGAGCGTCCACAGCGGAGAATAAACAGAAGTGCAACCATGGCAACCATGCGTGGTAAGTCTTCTTCGCTTCTTTTGTGGCAGACTACAGCGCCACTTACAGGCCTGGCATATGTACTACAGCGTCTCCAGCGCTTTCGAGCGGTCTTGTGTGAACCAAGCCCCCAGGAAGTGCGCCGGACTCTGATGAAAATATTCGTGCTGGCCAAACGGCGGTACTACACTTCCTTTTGGTTGCCAGGCCCGGAAACACTTTTTCCCATTGACTTACATGGGGAAAGAGTGGTCTGTAAATCGTTGGATAATTTTTTTTAAACTAAATAAACTACCCAGTATGAACACTTGTATAGCTCTTATTAAAAACATTCGTTCCTCAAGTTGTAAAATGTGCTAATAACGTTATTCTGAGAGTTATTTCCCTCTGCATTATGAACGCGCATCTAACCCACGGGACCGCGCCGCCTGGCACGTTCATGTTACGTGTTCAGCACTACATGTGTTTATCTTTACCCATGGATGCACAATAAGAACGGACCCATATCGCCTTACTGCCAGCCCACGGAGCTGTAATAATGGATATATTGCACATGTTTGCTGTAATTCATCATTTGTAAAATATTATACTACATGGGCTGTATGATTAAATCTTGTACCGTAAATGTTGTATTAAATAAAGTTAATATTACCGACGTAGATTAACGTCCCTGTAGCTTCTTATTGCACTAAGAAGCTTATTGCACTGTGTATATTTATATATATATATATATATATATATATATATATATATATATATATATATATATATATATATATATATATATATACAGTGCAATAATTCTTTCATGCTAAATGAAGCTCTGTTGCTTGGATATCACTAGATCCTGTTACAGCGTAATATAAAAGTACATAACGATTGATGTGTAAATTAGCATAATTACTAGCTAACCGCTAGCTGCTAACTGCCGCCTCGTTAATATCAAATCTATCATAATAACAAACCATTACCATGCTGTCATGAATGTGCGGTGCTGTTACGTGTACGCAAATTGACGTGCTTGATGTGAACGAGCATTTTGGGGGGGCATGGTTAAAGTTGCGCATGCGCTATGAGCGCACATACGGGTACTTCTCAGGCATGCCGGGTAATCTGTGACGTTTCGCTCTCTCAAAAGTTGGGCCATTTTATCATCATGCGCGAATGAGCAACTCTCATAGGAATGAATGAGGCCCCGCCTCCCACGCTGTATCCAGTTCTTATTATACATCCATGGTGTGAACGGACACGTTTCTGGTGCCTGTTGCGTGTGGACGGAAGACTTTTTTGATAACGATTGCGGTCCGTTATCGTCCTCGTGTGGCAAGCACCTCAAACTATTTAAAAAAAACAACGGTCTGATTTTATCATTGCACAACAATGAACTCAATGTGTGATTGTTATAGCAGTAATATTAAACACTAATAATACGGTAAACTATTAACACTGTAAATATTATTTTTTGCTCGTGGTGAGATGACGAGGCTCCATAAAAAATAAACCTTTTTTTAGTGAATTACTTTTTAGGCACGTTAATAAAGTTTTAATGAAGTTGACTACAGCATATTCATATTTGTTAGTGCTTTCATGTCAATTCGGCGAACATATGATAGCCTACTACATTAAATGATCGTGAAGATGATGATTCAATTATGATTACAAATCGGTAGTGAGAGCCGGGCTGCATTTCCTCCCGTCGGATGTGATACAAAAACAAACCGATTATCTTTGTAGTTGTAAACTCACGTGGATTAAACCACATGTATTTCGTTAAATAGAAACGAAATACAATTTTTTTTAAATGATTAAATGTACAGTATCTTATTCAATGCAGAATATGATTATATCCGTGACAGTGGGAATAAAAAACGATATGCTACAGTATAGTAATAAAAGATAAATCCCACTTGTTGTGAGACGACGAGGCTCCATTAAAAATAAACCTCTTTTTAGTGAATTACTGAGTTTAGTCACGTTAATAAAGTTTTAATGAAGTTGACTACAGCGAATTCATATTTGTTAGTGCTTTCATGTCAATTTGGCGAACATATGATACATTAAAGGTAGGGTAGGTACATTTGAGAAACCGGCTCGAGATCGCTAGAATTTGAAAATACACAACCGGAGAAAATCTGCCGCTTCCTTATAGAGCCCCTCCTCCAACACACACGAACGCGCACATGACCAATGAGGGCACGAGATAAGTTTGTGCACAGATGGAAGGCTGACAGGCAGGTAGGCCATCCAGTTATTTTAGCCGGGCCGGCTAAAATGATTGGTCGTACTTTTTACAGTATTACGGCTTCCACAGATGACATTTTTTAATGGATTTTTTGTCAAAGCACTTAAGATATTCATTGCTATCGGGATGTTAAGAGCATTCCATGGAATATAACAAAAAGTGTATCTCGAGCCGGTTTCTCAAACTTACCTACCCTACCTTTAAATGATCGTGAGGATGATGATTACAAATTGTTTGAGGCGGGCTGCATTTCCTGATGAAAAAACAAACCAATGGTTTTTGTAGTTGTAGTACGCCAACATGGATTAAACAACATTATTTTGTTAAATAAAAACATGATGATGTTTTGTAAATGATTACATGTCTCTTATTTAGCACAGAATATGATCCTATCCGTGACATATGGATCTTAACAAAGATCCGCTATATCAGATATATCTATCAGCTGTTTATTTCACATGAGTTCCAGTGTGGCAGCTTTTTAATCACTGCTCCTCCTGGTGGATCCATAATCCATTGCAGCTGGTTTCATTATAATTTAATTTATTTATCAAGGGGGCGTATCAAGTCATGCGGGGTGTTTTCCTTTCAGCGAGGGCCGACCCCGTGCCGATCACGGCCCCACATCGGTAGGGGCGTCCGAAATGAGGTGCTACATCTGTATCTGTCAACATTGAGCATTTATTAATGAAAGCAATATCAGGGATGCAAACTTGTCACCTTTCGGCGAAATTCGCCGTTTTGAATCCAAAATAGGTCGTTTGTGTGATTCATGTAGATCTGCAATACAACTATTTTTGGGGTATGGGGGGGGTCTGGGACCCGGAGTAATCTGCGGCCGCGAGCTGTTATGTGCCATCATGACACGCATGGTGTTCTTTTTTTATATATTATAATGAAGCGCGAGCCATGTGCTCGAGTCTTCCTGCCTGTCAGCTCTGCTCATGGATGTATAATAAGGCTCTGCTGCTCCGCGATGATCGTCTAGCTTCAGCAGCTACATTACCTACGGTGCGTTCGTTAATATTAACTGTGTGGTCCGGAGTCACTGTGGCACAGACTGGACCGCTGGTGAACAGCTGTTAGAACGGGCCGTTCAGGTGTTCAGAGCAGAGCTCCCTGTCGGACGGCAGAGCGTGATGTGCACTGAAAAGTTTTTCTGTCGCAATATTATTGTTGAGCTAGCTAACTAGCATACATTGTCACTATCTGCTAACGTTAGCTTTAGCCTTCGTTTTCTAATAGTTTTTTTCATAGGCTATAAACAGAGGTGGTATAAGTATAGATCTTGTACTTGAGTAAAAGTAGAAGTA
This sequence comes from Trematomus bernacchii, assembly GCF_902827165.1. Lineage (NCBI taxonomy): Eukaryota > Metazoa > Chordata > Actinopteri > Perciformes > Nototheniidae > Trematomus > Trematomus bernacchii. The sequence continues at coordinate 3,173,250 of NW_022988007.1, read as the reverse complement.
CTCAGATCTTGGACTTGAGTAAAAGTAGAAGTACTCAGATCTTGTACTTGAGTAAAAGTAGAAGCACTCAGATCTTGTACTTGAGTAAAAGTAGAAGTACTCAGATCTTGTACTTGATTAAAAGTAGAAGTACTCAGATCTTGTACTAGAGTAAAAGTAGAAGTACTCAGATCTTGTACTTGAGTAAAAGTAGAAGTACTCAGATCTTGTACTAGAGTAAAAGTAGAAGTACTCAGATCTTGTACTAGAGTAAAAGTAGAAGTACCAGAGTGTAGGAATACTCTGTTTCAGTAAAAGTCCTGCATTCAAAATGTTCCTCAAGTAAAAGTAGAAAAGTATTATCATCAAAATATAGTTAAAGTAGCGACAGTAAAAGTAGTGATTGTGCAGATTGATCCATTTCAGAATAATATATATGATATGTTTTATAATGATTGATCATGAAAGTGTTCTCAAAGCTGGTAAAGGTGCAGCTAGTTTGAATGACTTTGTATACTGCAGGGTCGCTTGTGAATTTACTCCAGGTGGAACTAAAGTCTGATTTAACACTTGGTTATATTTCACATCATTCATCCAAATTTGTAAAGTAACTAAAGGTATTAAATACATGTAGTGGAGTAAAAGTACACCATTTACCTCTGAATTGTAGTGGAGTAGAAGAACAAAGTAGCAAAACATTGAAATACTTAAATAAAGTACAAGTATCTCAACATTGTACCCAAGTATAGTACTTGTTGAGTTTATGAACTTAGTTACTTTACACCTCTGGCTATAAAGATAGAAAGACTAAGCTTTGCACAGAGGCATGAAAATACATTTTCAAAATGCTCAACAGTGCTGCCAAAATGATAAACTGACTGCTACACAATTAAAATAAATGCTTTTATATATTTCTATTAGATGTGACTCTTTGGCGTTTCTGTTATTATTAACACTGCTGCTTTGGTTGTTCTGATTGCTAAAATCCTCTGTTATTCCTCATTTTAAAGCCGATATTCCGTGGGGTCGGGGGGCTCGGATCCTTGTCACCTTTTTCATACCTGATGAGTTTGCATCCCTGAATATAAACATGTTACAAAAAAAGATACACGTCTCACAAATTAAAATGAGTCCTATCAGTTCATGAGAGAAAATAGCTTCATAAGAAATGCTGCTGGATCCTCCCTGCACTTCTTGTTTTAAGATAATAGAAAAGTTAATTAAACATGTGCTTAAAGGCATTTCAACGAAGTTGTGTTGGAGTTTGTGTTATTCTACATTTTGACACCAAGATTTTCTGATTTTACTGCAAATGTATATCGGTTCCAAATATCGGTTATCGGTCTCCTTGATTACTAATAATCTGTATTGGTATTGGCCTTGAAAAAGCCATATCGGCCGATCCCTAGTCCAGACTAGGACATAGAAGGGTCCAAGTGTTCACTGTGATGGATTTACAACCTTAATTAAATGTTTGTCGTAACAACACCAGAGGCCACCTGCAAAGTAGGAAATTAAGCTCAAGACACTTCTACATATCTTCAAAAATATTGTGTGATTTTAAATTTGCAAAACCATCAACCTAACCACAGTGTCTCATAAGGCCATTCATAATATTTCTGCATTTGGTCAGAGGAGCCTCAGTAAACATTAGCTAGCTAGCTAGCTAGCTAGCTAGCTAGCTAGTTAAAATTATAAGGTATAGTACCCGTCTGTGTGGTAGTTGGTTATTTTAAATCCTCCATTGGACTCCTTTGTTTTCACCCGGAACATAGTGACATCACTATGGAACAATCGTGCTCGTATTGGCTAGTGCTCCAACACATTGTACGTGATGGGCTAAGGGGCGGGACATCTCTAAGTGATGGACCAATCACAACAGAGCCAACCAGTCAGAGCAGACTGGGCTCTGGTTTCAGACAGAGGGTGAAAAGAAGTGCTGCAGCACAGGCAGTATGATACAAATAAAGAGCTTGAAAATTATCATTATATGTCCTCTTTAACCTGTTTAGCCCGAGAGACCCCGGTACCGGGGCCCTCCCACAACATCTTGCAGGAAACAGTGTCTGAGGGCATGTTCATTTAATAAACTATGAATGTTTTATATCCATGTAACGGGAAGAAACTCATCTAACTGATCATTTTTATTTTTATTTCAAAATAAAACCCACAATGCTAACACTGAGCCTCTGAATTAGCAACGAGCGAAAAATGCTAACAGATTACTGCACCGAAAATCGCTCACAAAACCTTATTATTTATCTTTTCTCCACATCCAACACATCGATTCACATCGTGAGGTGACACAAAATCGATGGGTACATACATTATCACTCAATGATACGAACTCGCGACTTTATAAACAAAAACAGACATAAAAACATGTGGCGCTAGGTAGCTAAAAACGCTAACATGGCTTACCTGTGTCGTAGTCTGGTCAAAAGTGGTCTTCAATGGCATTAAAACGATAAAAACGCTGCTGAAGTTAATCCATAGGTTAATCCAATGTGTCTGTGTCCCTTTGAAATGATTTCTGATAATCCATAAGCAATAAAACTGCTTTTCCGTTTCCAGATGTCAGAGCTAGAGTATAGGTTTGCTCTGATGCAAAACTGCATGCGCGAAACCCCCACCTTTTTGTTTTATGTGTGTGTGTGTGGGGGAATCCCCCTTCGATTCTATTGACTCTAACAGGCCGTCTCCACGGCAGCGTTAAAAAAATCTTGGAGGTGGGCGTATCTGAAGCTTGGGGATTTTTTTGCGATCAACCAATCACATGAATCTCCCGCCCGCGACATACGAAGCCAAAAAGCCCGAAGTAAACTGGATATAAACTCCCCAAAACAGGCGAAAACATACCACTGTCTCTGCCACCTCCCTCCATGCCTGGCTCCTCCGGTTTATATCCCGGTAGGTCTGGTCATAAAGCACCGGGTGATTGATTCGCTACCGCTAATTTCTCCTCCATTTTTTGGAATATGAGGAAATGATCTGCGGTATGTCTCTCCCAGCATACACGCCGTTTGATTGGCTAGAGCTTGAACTGTCAGATTTGCGTACACGGGATTTGATTGGCTGACGCTTCCTCCTCAGCTTCAAAAGTTGAACATTGTTCAACTTTGGATCTTGAAAATCCTGAGAATCTCCGCTCGCCTGCCCACAATGCATTTCGGCGAAAGCGAAAAAAAGTGACGTCACCCCATTCAAAGTGAATGGGCAGAAGCGTTTCAAGATTTTTTAACGCTGCCGTGGAGACGGCCCGTAACGGTCAGAAAGAGGTGTCAACAATCAAAATCGAGCAAGGGGGGCCAGAGATATGGAAAATCCACCCAAATGACCCCAGAAGTGTTTTTTTGCTAAATCTCTCTAAAATGGTCAAATGTCACTTGTTTTGCATCAATCTTGATACAGGGTACTTATTATATGTTGTACTTTGGATTCCTAAAGCTTTTAGTCTACTAACTCATCATCCAAGGGTAGTTTTCACTATAAGTAAAAAAGAATTTTTGGACGGACACTATAATTGACAGTTTTTTACTATGTTCAATCTGAATTTTATTTAAAATAAAAAAACATCTATATTGATTCTGACTTTTCTACATCCAACTCACAGGTTTATCATTACTTTGAGAAAAAAGATTATTAATTTAACCCTTTTAGAAGGGAAGATATGGTCATTTGTTCTGGGAATGTCATTTTCGAGCCTGAGACCTGAAAAACAGGCTCAGGGCTTAACAGGTTAAATGATGGACATAAGCCACTATCTGCCTACACTAAGCATGTCATGATGATTTACTTAACATCTTCCTGTTTTTGAATAAACCCGAGTACTCGTTATCTCAGAGTTAGCCCATTACAAGTCTTTGTTCAAGGACAAGAGCAAAAGGCACTGTGTATCACACTAGTTGTCAGCGCAGATATTAGACAGAGAGTACGTCCTGACCAGGCAAAGAGAGAGGAGGAGGTAGAGGACTGCAGATGAAGAGTTGCTCACAGACGATGCTGTGTGAGGACTGCAATGGTTCTGTCAGTAGAGATCTTGTTGTCAACATGTTATGAGACTGTGTTCATTGAGCAAAACGAATTCAGGGTTCCCTTTATTGCTCTGACTGGCATGTGTTACATAAGGTTCACTCTTTGATAAAGTAAATGAGACGGTTAATATTTATTTTGTTATTTAGTTTCAACACAAAGCTTTCAGTAATTGTGTTCATGGGTTGATTTTTTGAGTGGAAATTAGTAACGCTTTTCCTTTATGCTTTCTGCCAAACACACTGTCTGCTGGAAAGGAATTTGCATTGTATGACTAAAACTGACTAATTGCAGAGGTTTTGCTATTTGCAAGTGAAATGGATTAATAATGATTTGTTTTGTCTTGGTTTTGTTGTCAGGCTTATATTCAAGCATTTATTTATTTTCTAATGTTAATATAGCTGATTGGCGTTGTGGCTCCTGTTGTTCTACAACAATTTACACACCCCTGTTTGAGTTAAATACAAGTGGACACTAATAAAATACGAGAACAAAAATATCCTACTGCTTTAAGGATCCGAATTTTCTATATCACAACAAATATATTTGTTGTTTGCTAAAATAACATTGAAATAAATAATAATTTAGAAAAATGAATGAAATAAGAAATAAAGGTCTAGCAGCATGTATGTTTTATCTGGATGTGTGCGGTGTATCAAAGAACTCGATGGCTGATGAAATTCGATTTTCCAGAAACCTCAGTGCTTTCTGTAGAACATGCAGGGAACAGTTCTGCATGTAAATTACAAAACTGCTCCGAGCTTTCAGGGCTGACAGTGTTACCCACTGCTATTCAAATGAACACTGCAAAATAAGAAGTAAAAGTGGCGGAACAAAACGGAGCATGAGGGCAGATTACAGTTCAACATTAAAGGTCCCCTATTATGCAAAATGCACTTTTTGATGTATGTTATACATAAATATGTGTCCCCAGTGTGTAAGGCAGGGGTGGGGAACCTCCGGCCCCCGGGCCGTATACGGCCTGCGAGACCATTTGGTACGGCCCTCGAGGTAATTTATAAACACACGCAAAAAAGAAAAAAATGTAAGAAATCTAGACCGCAAAAAAATTAAACAAGCGAATGCCTGTTTTTCCTGGGTTAGGTCAGGGTCTTTGAAAACAACACGAGCCTAACGTGTCATCACGTGGTATATGTCCCGTCTGATGGGTGCAGTTCTGCAGGAGAGCACCAGAACGCGGCTCCGGGCCGGGACTTCACAAATGTCAGTACCAGGGCTCTCGACTAACTTTTTTCACCATCCTCCCGGAAGCGTCCCGAAATACAATCTAAGCCGTCCCGAAATTAATGTGGACCGTCCCGAATTTAAAATATTTGTTTTTCTACATTATCATTAGTTAAAATCATTCAAAGTGACCTTTAACATAAATAAAACATCATACAAATCATTAGATGATAATTCATCAACCTTTTTATTTGAGTAAATCAGTCAAACACAGAAACAAAGACAAATATATTTAAAAAAAACACAAGCGAGAAAGTTACTCTAATATTGAATCCAATCAAGTCCCATCCGATTAACAAAAAAATCCAACACTCTGTCCTGAAGACAGAAGACAGAACCAAGAGTAACCACTAACCAGGATGACAGTCTGTAACACAGTCAGGAGACCTTTACAAACTGCCCCGCCCCCTCGCACACAGACGGGGGAGAGAGCTCTCTCGTCTGGATTGGAAAATACATCATAGACGCATTTTGTAGTCTTATTGCATATTAGAAAAGGAGTTGGCGAAACTAAAACTGCAATATAATGTTCATGTAGCAATAATACATATGACATATATGTTTTAAATGTCTCCAGTACCGATAAAAAGACCACTGTTGGTACCACTGTCTTTAATAATTCCGGCCCGGGGCCCGTTTAATACCGGGGTTCGGTACCCATCCCTACATGGGGAGAGGCGCAGCATATTGCTAAGGACTAAATGCGATGGAGAGTTCTCATCTCAGCTGCAATGACATGTCTGGAAACCCCCTCTAGGGTGCCCCATGCATAGCGCGTCGTCAAAAGCTGCTTCATAAGTTAAGTTTCGTTTCTCCGCACCGCTCCGGGGTAAAAAAATTGTAGTTACATCACAGCTGTGCGGCTGGCTGACAGCTGTAGCTACGTACTGTGTGTGTGTGTGTATTTCGCGGGTTGCTAAATGCTTTGTGTGTGTTTATGTTGACAAGGAGGTTTAATAACTGTGTGCTACACAAAACGTGCAGTCAGTTTCATTTTCATCGCCGTTCGTAGTAGAGTTAGCAGGGTATTTTTATTTTAACTCTCGTCCCAAATTCGTCCCAAAATTAATTTGTATCCTCCCCGACCCGATTTTTTTCGGCCCCGGGACGACGGGAGGTCCTTAAGCTCGAGCCCTGGTCAGTACCCATAAGGAGCCGTACACATCACGCAGTTTTTGCGTGGCTGTGTCTTTAGTTGAAAGCCCAGTGGCGATCTGTTCATCTGTCATACTGATCATACAGTCAATAACTTTGTTGTTATTAGCATCTGGTTAGCTAGCTATGCTAACGAATATAAGAAGCTTTTTCTCCAACCAGTGAGGTAAAGGCACATCTTTATATGATCATTATAGTTATAAAAAAATAAGAGAATAAAGTAAACCGGTATAAAATACTATATGACAAAAAGTTATTAATAAACAAGAATACTGTTTGAAAGGGGAGTGATTTGTAAAATATCCATAAAGAAAATCTGCTTACAGTTCCGTCAATAATTTGTACGGCCCTCGGAGGATGTTGAAAAATTGAAATGGCCCTTGAGAGGAAAAAGGTTCCCCACCCCTGGTGTAAGGAGACTCACAAAGTGTCATAAAATACAACCCTCTCTCTTTTTTTCCTTACCAACATCTCTAAAAACGGAGGTACAACGGAGCTGATCCAGATTTGCTGCGGACTTGACGTCATATCGGAAATGCGGGACGTGTTTTGGAAGTAATATGGTCTTTGTTTACATTAGCAAGCATCGCTAACACTCAAAGCTAACCTGTACTGGAGAGAATATGTGTAAAAAGCAGGATATATAAGGTACTGTCCTTGTGGTAAACCCGCGAGAGAGAAAGCGCTTGAACTCCATACTGTTTCAAAAATAATGCTTGATGTGGTTTGGAACATAATATGGCGTTTAATCACGGCAGCATTTAGCTGAGTTTCTGCTGGTAGACAGCCTTCTCTTCACAGCTCACTGCTTGCATGTGGACGCTCCAAAGGGGCGTGGCCAGCAGAAGCTCCAAAGGGGCGTGGCCAGCAGAAGCTCCAAAGGGGCGTGGCCAGCAGCAGCTCAGTTACATTTAAAGGGCCAGACCCAGAATCAGCACTTTAGTAACAGGGCTGAAATAGAGGGGTATGTGGCATGCTACAATGGGTGATCTGTTTGGTATTTTGAGCAAAACACTTCAGAGACATGTTTGTATCGATGGCCCTATCATTTTTTAATAAAAACTGCTTTCTTATTCCACTGCTTTTTTCTGCTGCTTTAAACATTCATTTGATACGCTAGAGCAGGGGTTCCCAAAGTGGGGGTCGCCACGAGATGATTACAAATAAAATAAAATAAATTCTCAAATGTTTTTAAATTATTATTAATAATAACGTGTGCATAGACATTTTGCAGGGGCGGACTGGCCATCTGTAGAATTTCCCCCGCAGCGAGGCTCCCCCCGTTGACAATCCACTAGCACACCCCACCCACCCTCGTTGACAAATCACTAGCACCCGCGGCCCATAGGTTGGGAACCGCTGTGCTAGAGTGATTGTTTATTCACACGTGTTTATATTTATATTAATCATTAACTGAATTGGTAAGTAACCTTTTTACATACTGAAGCTTCCTGCCACACTCAATTATGACATCATTCTGTGGGGAAGTTTGCAGGCATTAACCATCAGAGTTCTTCATGTCAATCTTAAAGCTCTTTTGGAGTAGGCCTGACATTTTAGAACTGAATTAGTATTCCTCTCTCTTGCTGAGTGCAGTAAAGGTTTTCCGCTGCAGAAGAGACTGAATAAAAACAAAGACCATTTTGTTGTGATTGCTGACTAAATATATTTGATTAATATTGATCTTAAAGCTTTCTGTCACTCTCTAAAGGTAATGTTTGGGCTGTTTGTTGTCTTTAACGTCTCTGCTTCTGACTCTTTTATTTTTTCTACATATGAACTAAACACAGGAAATCGGATCAATAGCGTCTGTCTGAAAGTACACTGAGCACTAGTCTTCGGAGGAAGGCACCTGAACCTGAAGGACACATGCATAACTTCTGTTAAATTCAGGAGAGCGAACAGTTTATTGACCCCATCCTGCAGCTCCAATAATTGCAGCAAGTGATAGCTGGGGAGCACGCCATCCATAACACATTAAGAATGGGCCCTTTGGTGTCTAGCCGGGCATTTTACCGTCTCATCAAAAGACGCTTGGAAGCTATTCATCAACGGCAACATTGCTGAGGAGGTGCTTCACCTTGAGCAACAGAGACAAGCAGACATCCAAGGCAAACAGAGGGAGGAGAATTATTATGAATTATTTTATCGGGGGGGAGGGAGTAACACTTAAGGGCGCTGGCTAGTGGACAAATTACTGTTTTTAAGCAAGTCAGTGTACAGTCTCCATGGTCACTGAGTGTTAGGATACATCTACCATTGAAGAGTGCTACACATGTTTGAAAGGAGGAGAGATTATTTAGGCGGAGCTTTGTCTTTTCATGGCAAAAACAATGTATTCCCTTCAGAAGGCCAGTAGAGATGCAATGGATATTATTTCTTGAAACATCCGAGTATCATAACTCCATGCAGTTTAACGAGCCCACTCCTTGCCTTCACTATGACCTCATCGAGAGGAACATGCATCTTCTCTCAAGTTGAGGCCAGTGTTACAAGTGAAACATCAACATTTCTTTCTATAATGAGAAATTGATTTAAGGTTTGGTTCATGTGGGAATGTTGCCAGTGCACATGACAGATTAAAGAGTTTTGAAAGAGCTGAGAGTCTTTGAAAGACAGCTTTAAATCACAGCACGTCACCAAGGCATGCATTTGAGGGCTGTTTGTGAGCAAACCGCTGATAGAAGGCATGATATGTGACTGGGCTGTAAAACAATGGCGTGCCAAAAGTTTGGAGTTATCTGAAGCTTTATTATTTAAAGGACACCTATCATGCTATATTTAAATGATATATTGTAGGGCCATACCTATATAAGGTATATTTATACGTTTCTGTTTTCAAAATACCAAACAGATCATGCATTTTAGCCATGCCTCATTTCGCTCTATTTGCTGTTCTCCAGCCCTGTTTTTGCAGGGGTCTGATTCTGTGAGCTGCAGCTGACCACGCCCCCCTGCAGGAGAGGGGAGCGTGCTCTGATCAAGTCAGAAGAGGGGGAGAAAAATAGATCTCCGTCCTCCGTGTTTTATTATATTATTATATAGAGTCGTTATTCATTTGTTTTAAAGCTCAATAAATAACAAAGAAGAACTTTGACCGGCACTTTTCTAATTTTGTCCGGAAGATTTAAACTTTAACGGACATCTTGACCGGAGAAAGAAACTGAAAACTGGAAACTGAAACTCTGCCGCACGGTCCCCTCGTTCCTTGGAAGAGGCGGAGAGGTGGGTGTTTGTCATCTGCTGGTGGACTAACCGGAGAGAATTGCAGTGCTTGCCTCGACGGGGAGGGATTGCATTGAATTACAGCAGCAGGAGCAATCCCTCCCCGTCGAGGCAAGCACTTTAATTCTCTCCGGTTAGTCCACCAGCAGATGACAAACACCCACCTCTCCGCCTCGGGGAGGGAGGAAAAAAAAGCCACAGCGGAGAATAAACAGAAGGGGAACCATGGCAACCATGCGCGGGAAGTCTTCTTCGCTGCTTTGTGGCAGACTACAGCGCCACTTACAGGCCTGGCATATGTACTACAGCGTCTCCAACCCCACATTCCCCTGATTGGTGGAGTTGGCCCAATAGCCGTAGCGCCACCGTCCTGACGTCAGGACATTGTTCAAATCTGGATCAGTTTTTATCAGATCCGTTGCAGCCCCTTTTTTAGAGATTTGGGTATGGAGGAAAATAGAGAGGGTTGTGTTTTCTGACACTTGGTGAGTTCCCTGGAACACCGGGGACACATATTCATGTATAAAAGACGTACAAAAGTGCATTTTGCATGATAGGTCCCCTTTAAGTAATTGTATATTCTGTTGTATTTAATTAACCTGTTTGTATCTGATATATTATGTTCATGTTCAAAAGCAACTATAATATTTAACCAAGTTATGGTTACAGTGAGAGACGCTCACCGAGGCACAGAGGGCAGCTCAGGAGTCCGACAGCTGAAACGCAGAAGAGGTTAAAGCACCACTAATTAGACCGAGCCGACAGTATGCGGCCATGTTGCTTCTGAACTTTGTGATGTGCTTCTGTATTTTCAGGTGAGCTAAAGTGCTGAAAGATGTATTTATTGACACAAATGTATAATGATTGTGTAAGTGTTACAAACTAGCGGTTATGCAGATATGATGTCTATATCGCATTTTATCTTAGTTTTACCGGTTAAAGGACAAGCGTTTTGTGCATTATTTTAGTGTCACCTGCTAGCTACTATGGATTAATGCCTGTACTGTAACCACCTGTAGCTACATAATGAGTTGTGTATGTGTCAGTGTGTTTTGCCAGTTACTTGCAAGCATACCTTTTTGTGTCATGCACGTTTAAGGATGTAAATGAATGTTTATGCATATGCATCACTTATTAGACCTACAGTAGCAGACAATGTGCAGTGTTTCTGTATTTCCAGAACAAAAAAAACATTGATAAACATTGTCTCAGTATGAGTTTCAGATAATTAAAAGTGCAGGTGGAAATCATGTAGTAATGAACTGAATAATCAACACAACTCAACAGAAATGAGCATGTAAATGTCAGAACAGAAGTAGACAATTACCTCACTATGAATTAATAAAAGGATCGTCGGCTTCTGTCCGGATTTAATCTTGCAGGAATTGGCTCAGCCTCCGTTTAATTTAGCCGGCAGGTGTTGAAACATTCTGTGCAGGGCAGCTCAGAAACTTTGCCGGGCTGTTGCTGAACCAAATGACGGACCTTCATTTGTGAGGTCGATTAAGAATACCTGTAATTGCCTACCACACATGAAATCACGTAAAACAACCGAGGCTTGATTTCTGTTTACAGTTGAATCATACATATGGTGAAATGAGTGTTGGTAAATTAGAGGAATACCGCTGTCCACAGCACTGAGACAGAAATCACAGCTTCTTACTTTGACTGCTTGCTTTCGTGGTAGAACATACTTTCAAGTCAATATACTATTATACTAGTTCTGCTCAGAATTTAGTGCATTAAGTGCATTTTGCATGATAGGAGACCTTTACAACACGGCTGCAGTAACACAATATTGGGATATCTTAAATCTTAAATGATAGTCTAGTCTCATATCACAATACAAATATTGATCCATTGCCTAACCCTATACTGTGAGAGCTTTATGGTTTCAGTTCACAAGTAAACAGCAGTATATTTACTGAACGCACCAGTTCAGCTCCAACACAACTCCCTGGCAATACTGTGTTTATATTTATGCATGTATTTTCTTACATTTTACTGAGGCAGTGCTGTTGTTCTGTCTGTTAAAAACATGAAGCTTCACTTGATGTTCAAACTGATATGGCAGCAAGTTTTAGAGTTAATCTGTGAGACTAATGTAAGTGATTTGAGACACAGCACATACCGTGTTTGTCTGCTCACAAACGTAATGCTAACGGTTACAGTGTTGCAGTAGCATGACTCACGAACAATTACACAACATTGTTCTGTGGCCTGCTCCGTGTAAAAAAATTGTCTGTCCATAACAGACATTGACAAAATATCTTGCTGCTGCTCACCGCTGAATGAACGAGTCCATGAAGCACTTCTTCTTTTGTTTTAATAAGGGCAGATTACCGTTCATGTGCTGCTGCTGCCTCTAAGAGCAGTACTACAGCACATACTACACGCAGACTGACTGAGGGCAACGCCGGAAAAATATCCGAGCTATTGAGAAAACATTCATGGCTGCAGATGCTGAAGCCCCCCGCCCCCCGCGCCTACTTCTGAATCTACTAACAAGTTTAGGTTCTGACACTGCATGTGCTGAAGGCTCACAGCTAATGGTTTGAACAGTATGAACAGCATTGCTATGAAAGCCCCTTAAACGCTGCAACAAGGTGTGAATTTACTCCGCCATCTTCTTCTGATATTGTTGCAGTGTGTGGAGTGTGTATAGCCTTCTTTAACTGTGATGTTAACTGTATTAGCTGACATATCCAAATGTGGAAAATAAACTGGAGGAGTTTGGTAAGATAAAGTTTTAAATAATAGCATCTTGGTTTGAGCGAAAGAATTTGTGGCAGTAAAAATGGAAATCAAAAAGTAATTATCAGAGGAGCAATAAGTAATGATTTTACTGAGTGGAGCGTGACCATCTGGCAGAGGTTAATGGGATCGTTTGTCAGTGTCGACTCTGTGAGATGCTGGGATTCTTCAACAGTCGCCTTGCAAAGTTTACCTGCATTGTCCCTGCTCATGGTTACAAATCAAAGCATCAGAAGCAGCCCACCCTGCCTCCTCCTGGTGAATATCTGCTCCTCTCACTTCATGTGTTGCTTCTCCTCTTGTCAAAGTAGCTGCTATAAGGCAGCCAGGCTACCTCTTTTTTAATTTTTTTTATATCCTTTATTTAACCAGGTAAAAGAGAGGTCATTGAGATTAAAATCTCTTTTACAAGAGTGACCTGGCCAAGAAGGGCAGCATGAACAAAGTTACAACAGATAAAACACGAACAATACAGGCAGACAAATACAGCTGTAAAACACAAATAAAATGGCACATTAGCCCGTCAATATGCAAAATAAAAGAAACTATTAAAAATCATTAAAAACTGGCAAAATTTAAAACGACTTCAATTTTTGACATACGAGCACTCACATCTACCAATGGTGTCATGTTCTCTGTCCTTTAAGATGGACCTGAATTCCCCCAAGGTGATAACATTTGATAGTTTCAGCTCCTTCTGTACATTATTCCAAGCAGTGGGGGAAGCATATTTAAAAGCTGTTATATCTCTCACAGGCTCCGCCCTCTACTGGACTCTATGGGTACTCCCCCGTATCCTATCATGCACGCATTCCTTCACTGAGACTTCTATAGATGTAGCCGGCCCCTGGGCGGGCCTACCTGAATGCGCGCGCACCCATCGCATAAGAGGCGACCTCACCCGCTCACTGCTATCCCTTTCTCTTCAGCTAAGCAGCATACGAGAGTAACTGAGTGAAGAGACAATAAAAACGACAAGAAGATTTTCTTTAAAAACAACAGTATGGACTCACCTGCGGAGCGCCCGTGTCCTTCGTGTCCGGGTTCTATCGAGGGTGACGATCCCCATACTCGGTGTATCGAGTGTCTGGGGTCTGACCACGCGGCGGCTAACCTGCCTCCATCAGCAGTCTGCAGCGCCTGCCGGTTATTGACTCGATCCAGCCGCCTGCACAGAGTGGCGGTGTTCGAGGGGGGCTACGTTTCACCGGTGGAGGACCCAGAGCTCGACGTGGTGGAGATGGAGGACCTCGAGCAGGGAGTGCCCTTCGCCATCCCAGCAACCCGGACAGGTCCGGGCATCGGAGAGGGGGACGACGATGATGACACCTCGTCGTCCGGGATTTCCGCTGACCGCCAAGAAGGCCATCAGCAGAGGTCGGCGCGTGCAGGCTTGCCGCTTCCCGCACCAATTCCTCCGAGGCCGGTGAGCCGCCTGCGCCAGGGCTTCTACGGCCCGGGCCGTCCAGCCCAGCCGGCCTTCGTTGCACCCCCCCTGCCGGACATCTGGCGGTGTGTGGAGGCCACGTGGCGGCAGCCACTAAAAACGAAGGCTACGGTGGCTACTTGGGCAGGAATCCTCAGGGTGGAGGGCCACTCGGACATGGCAGCTGGGTGGGCAGAGGGGAGAAGGCCCCTGCCCCCGCTGCCGCGTGACCGAGAGATGCTTGAATATCTGGATAAGATATTCAAGCTCGGGGTGCAGATGGCGGCGGCGGCCAATAATCTGGGTGTGTTGGGAGTGTCGCTGATTTCCCCTCAGCAGGGCGCTCCCGCCCCCCGTCTGAGGACGGGAGTGATTATTCGGACCGCTGCGTGGCCCAGATGAATAATCTGGTCCACGGTATGGCTACCGCAGCCGGTCCTGAGGTGCCGGGTCGGTACCGACCCCTGCAGGGACAGGCCGACAGAATCCGTCGGGCTCCTCCTGGGGTACCGGGTGGGGAGCTCCGTCCTCCAGGAGTTGACTGGCGGCGGGAGGAAGCGTCTCGGTAGGGAGAGGGGAATTCTCCGGCCAGGACGCAATGGCAAATCCTGCCTCCTCCCTTTGAGTGACGACCCGCCCTTGTGGGGTGGATGCGTTCGCACACGAGCCATGGCCAAGAAAGCTGCTCTACGCCTTTCCACCGTTGCATCTCATTCTCCCTCTCCTGACGTCTGTCAGTCATCCTAGTGGCTCCAGATCGCGTCGGGGCGCCGTGGTACTGCACCTCCTTTGCCCGGTGGGTGCGCTAGCATGTTATGTGGAGCCCACGGCTGCCCTTAGACCAGGGGTAGCCAACACGGTGCCCGCGGGCACTTAGTCGCCCACAGGGGCAACGTGAGTCGCCCGCGGGGCATGTTCTAAAAGTAGCTCGCCAAGCAAATCCAAAATGTAAAAAATACACACAACAATAAAGGAAATGTAATTAAAAGAATCTACCCTATGCATAAACGAAACCTCAATCATAGCGAACTCCATGGGCGTCACAGCCATTATATGAGGGTGGGACAAGTCCCCCCCACTATTTCAAATGATTAGTTTAGACCCCCCCACTTTTACTATGCGGAAAGTCCGTGAATCGGTCTATCCACTCGCCGCTCTTTGATAGTTTTTTGATTTGATAGTGAAGCACTGACACAGCGCTCTACAGAGAGCATTTACTGCTTTTCTTATGAACCTCTGCATTTGTGTTTTGTTTTTTTGAGACTTCCCTGACGGAAATGACAAATGCATATTTTTTTAACAGGAAACTATGGAAATTATAACTAATTGTGGTTTTCTTTTACATTACATAAAACAAGAAATATTTATATGTCAGAAATATGCCTATATTTGTGAAACTTTTTTTATCTGTGGATTTTTTTACATTTATATACAACAATATATATATGATCTGACTCCATACATCCTAGGCTATGCTCACTTTCAAACTGTAAATCCACAATGCACCCTCAAATCATTGTAATTTATTTACACACAATGGCAGGGAGTGTAGTCAAGTGCTTTGAAACACAGCCCGGCGTCAACATATGATACACAATGCAAATATTATGTTTTAGAAATGACGAAAATCTTACACAGGGGATCCTTAATATTACGTTTTTGGCAGTATAAAAAATGTATGGCCTATTCAATTTTTCACTTTTGTTTGTAGGAAGAGAAGGCAAGATTAGACGGGGAGGAGAGTGAGAGCCAGTTTGAGAGGGACGAGAGTGAGAGGGACGAGAGTGAGAGCCAGTTGAGAGGGACGAGAGTTACCCCTTTCACACCGGCGCTTTTCCAGCTCCTGCTGGGAGCTAGAGCCTGAAAAGCGCCGGTTTTTTCCTGTTCACACCGCAGCGGCGGCGCGTCATAGCTCTGGAATGCGGTTCACTTCCAGCTCCAAAAAATTGTCGGTCCAGAGGCAAGAGCTTCGGAGCTTATGACGCGGCGTCGCTTACGTCTCTTACGTCGAGGCGTGCAGGAAACCTTACTTTGACCATCCGTTCGCTGTTATTGATCATTGTGGAGATACATGGGCTGTACAGGTTGTCATGTCCGACTATCAGAAGTAGAATCATAATGAAAAATACGCCGGTAAAATGTGCCTATAGGAAACGGCTTAGCAAGTAGTCAGTTTAGCTTCGGTGTGCTATGCTAACATCACCCATGTTATACCAGAGAAACTTTCATAACAGCGTTGTGATGCCAAACAGCGTCAATTCAGACTGACACCAAACAGCGTCAATTCAGACTGACACACATTCACTTAAGGGGAACTGGGGATATGTATCAGCTGCTTGTGTGACAGTCAGACAGTGAATACTTTAGAGCCGTGTGAGCTAACCCGGAGCTAACGGGAAAATACACTCCCGTGGAAGAGCAGCCAGCACTGCAGCGGTCGGTAAATGCCGCTGAAGACACATTAATAAACAATGAACCACGGCACTCTGGAGAAAAGTATAAGGTTGGAGAAGTCGTTATTTAATTTAATCTGGCTTCGTATGATTAAAAGCAACACGATCATCGACCCGATGCAGTCCCCGGCCCGTTGTTGTTGTGGGAGAAAATCAGCGACGTAAACTGTGACGTCATGACGCAGCAGCGGCAGCTCTGGGCAGTGTGAACAGAGCGGGAGCTGAAAAGGGAAACGGGAGCTGAACCAGAAAAGCTCTCGCGAGGAGCTAGAAAGTGAAAAGCGCCGGTGTGAAAGCCGCAATAGAGAGGGACGAGAGTGAGAGCCAGTTTGAGAGGGACGAGAGTGAGGGCCAGGCTGAGATATATAGCAAGCCAAATCATCCTGACCCAAGAGTCATTCCACCCCAGCAACTTCCAAATAAGACGCTAAGATTTCAGGAGAAGTGGTTCAGGGACTTTCCGTGGCTTCATTATTCTCCTAGGGAGAATGGCGTATTCTGCTATTATTGCATGGAAGCCTTCAAAAGACAGAGTAGCACACTTGCAAAAAATATGGATCAAGCCTTTGTGTCCACTGGTTTTCGAAACTGGAGAAAAGCAATTGAGAAATGTTCAACCCACCACTGAGTCAAGCACACAAAGTTGCAATCACAACACACACATACCAATAAGAAAGTGTTGAAACTCAGCTGTCCACAGCCAAGGAACAGCAGCAAAGAGAGGCGAGATCATGTCTGCTCAAAATAGTTCAGTCAATTTGCTTTTCTTGCTTCGTTAGGGTCTAGCTCTGCGTGGCCATGACAGTGATGAAGGAAACCTAAGGCAGCTTCTGCAACTCAGATCAGGGGGATGATGATGTGCTGAAGAGAATGGCTGAGTAAGCCCTCAAACAATTACACAAGTGCTGTAATTCAAAATGAGGTTTTGAATATCATGGCCAACTCCATTGTTAGGAGAATTACAAATACAGTACAGGGGGTTGCCCGCACTTCAGTACTCCATTATTATTGATGGAACTCAGGATGTTTCGGGGGGTTGAACAAGAGGCCATATGTATCCGTTATGTGGATCATGACCTTATCCCTCATGAAGACTTTGTAGGTCTATATGAGGTGTCTTCAACGACAGGGAAGAATTTGGCTAAGGTGGCAATTGATGTTCTCCTGTGGTTGAACTTGCCCTTGTCCTGTCTTTGAGGGCAGACCTCGATGGAGCTGCAAACATGTCCGGCGAAAGCAAAGGAGTTCACGCACTTCTCAGAGAGAAGCAACCTCTTGCTTTGTATGTCCATTGTGGTCCTCACTGTGTTAACCTTGTGACTCAGACAGCCTGTAGCTCATCCCCTGTTGTGTCTGATGCACTGAATTGGTCCACAAACTTGGCACTCTCTACCACCAGTCTGGAAAATATAAGACTATATTTAACACTAGAACCGCCAATGGGGTCAATTTGACCCAGAGCTGTTTTTTATTGTGTGTAACTTTTTTTCAATAAATATTAAAGTCTTCCAGTCCGTGACTTTCCTGAAAGTGTGTTATGTAGGCACCCTATGTTGTTAAAAATTGTCAATATGAAGTCAGATTGAAGAAATCGCCCAAAAAATTGCCATTTATACCTATTTTCCGCCAAGCAGGTCATATTGACCCACCCCTTTTCATATAACATGACGTGTTGCTATAGCAACGCCTTTTGTCTACTGCGGTTCCTTATAGATTGAGAGATAGATTGAGAGAGAGAGAGATAGATGGATAGATATATTGATAGATAGTTTATAGATAGAGAGAGAGAGAGAGAGAGATAGATACAGTCTGTAGTGAAGGAGTGCGCTCCCGCTCACGGGAGACTGCTCGCGCTGCGCTCCGCAGCAAACAGCTGTGGGGCGAGTTGAAAGTACGTTATGCTGGCCGCGGTGTCTAATAATGCTTCCGGGCCAGCGGGCCATTTATAATGTCGAGCCCTGAGAGTCCACAGATTATATTGGTATACGTTTCATCCCTGTGCGATCAAAACTCACTGTTCAATAAAAGACATTTTACTTTGAAAATCAATGCATTCTAATAGCGGGTCAATTTGACCCAGGTGGCGGTTTTAGGTATAAAGATCTCTGGCGGTTCTAGTGTTAAAGAGATTGCCCCAGTCTGAAGCAGGGAGTTTCATAACTCTAAAGCCCCTCTGCCCTACACGATGGCTTGTGAGGTTAGTGGCCATTCAGGCAGTTGTAGGACAGTATGAAAGGTATGCTCAGTCTGGAGGAAATGGCTGCATCTGGCTCCTCTGACACGTGCACAACCGCAAGAGGACTCCTGGAACGCTTTCAGGAGGGGCAGACTTTGCTCTGCCTTCTTCTTGCCTCTGAAGCCCTTAAAGAACTAGAGTGCCTCAACCGCTTCCTTCAGAGCAAAACTGGAAGCGTCACAGGGATGCTGGCTGCAGTTGATTGCGTGAAAAAAACACTTAGAGTAAAGAGGTCTGATGAAAGCTTCCATCAGATTTATGCAAGGGCCTGTGATATGATCAGTGAAATGGGCATTGAGACCATCAGATGCCTCACAGGCGCTACACAGGAAATGCAGCAGCGTTCACAACAGCATCAACTGAAAGGCACTATAGAATCGAATTCTTCAAAGTGCTTAGATGCTGTTGATTACAGTTGACCAAGTTCTTTGACCATAGCAGCTTTGATACTCTTAACAAGTTGGAAAGGGTGCTAGTCTCTGGAAAGGTTGAAGAGGTTGTCAGTCTTTACCCAGAACTGAATCGCAATTCACTGGAGGTGCAGCTGGCACTGTTTAAGCTTCAATATCCATCCAGCACCATCACTGACGCAGTAAACACTCTCAAAGCTATGCTGCCAGAAGTCCGTGCTCTCTTAACCCAAGTAGAGTCTTTGGTTAGACTTCTTCTTGTAGTGCCATGCTCCTCAGCCGAAGCAGAACAAAGTTGTAGTGCCTTAAGAAAGCTTAAGACATGGCTCCGCTCCTCCATGAGTCAACGTCGTTTGAATAATGTGGGTGTCTGCCACATCCACCAAGACAAACTTGATCAAGTTGACATAGAAGAGATTTGCCAGCTCTTTATCTCTGCAATGATACCAAGAAGGCATGTTTTGGGGCCTTCATTTAGTCAGAGCAGTCTTTCCCAAAGTTAGGGTCAAAATGGGTCGCGTACCTGTTTTTATAAGGTCGCCAATTGGCAGAGTTTTGTAATGTTTCTTTTTACAATGAAATACATTTAATATACATTTAAAATTCATGTTTTGTTGTGTTCTTTAACAGTAGTTTTTAAATGTTGATGTTATGGCAATTCATGATGTATTTTTGTAAGTTTGGGTCCTGGGGAGACACCAAATGTCTCCAGGGATGCAAACTTGTCACCTTTCGACGAAATTCGCCGTTTTGAATCCAAAATAGGTCGTTTGTGTGATTCATGTAGATCTGCAATAAAAATATTTTTGGGGTATGGGGGGGGTCTGGGACCCGGAGTAATCTGCGGCCCGCGAAGCTGTTATGTGCCATCATGACACGCATGGTGTTCTTTTTTTATATATTATAATGAAGCGCGAGCTGTGTGCTCGAGTCTTCCTGCCTGTCGGCTCTGCTCATGGATGTATAATAAGGCTCTGCTGCTCCGGGATGAGGGTCTAGCTTCAGCAGCTACATTACCTACGGGTGCGTTCGTTAATATTAACTGTGTGCAGTGGCGTTTTTATATGTACAAAAGTGGTGGGGCACAAAAACTTAGATGTCTATATATAAGCTTCTGCAGTGACGTGCAGTGAGGTCATGGCTGGTGAGGGCACTGGCACTGACTCTTCAGGTTTACAAATATTATATTTTGACCTAAACCAAAATATAATATTATTTCAAAAGCTTTTTTTGTCTGATGCTTCGATTAATTTTAACAGACAGTTCAACAAAAGGATACCCAAAAAATGTAATTTTATCATTTAAATATTGAATTGTTCTCTCTTAGTAAGATCCCATTTTCAATAAAATGGCGGTCTTACCTTGACTTGAAGATGAAGTCCATTTGCCTATCCTTTCTGGACAAACATTTCTATTACTTTTTTGTAAAAGTCCTCCTTATCTTCTTGTAGTTTCAAAAGTCTATCATAAATCTAATCCATAGATTTATGATAAAAAAATTATATAAGTAGGGTAGACATGTGGATGTTATCCGGCTAATCAAAACGTGCATTTATCTAACAGGTACGGTTCCCACAGATCTTATTTTGAGCTATTTTCTAAAAATCCTCTGGAGAAATCTCATTGCTTTTTGTGCTTACTTCCTGGTTGTTAGGACAGGCGCCACTGCAGCTCTCTCGTCTCCTCTTCACACAGCACACTTTTCCGCGGGCACACGTACTTACAGCCAATCAGCTCTGGAATGATTTGAGATGACGTATGGTGGGGATGGTAGCTCCGTGCCCCTCTGTTCATTATTTTTTGTCACACACATTACATTACACAAATCTCTGAGCATGCGCAGTGTAGTTTTACAGCCACGTTCACATTCACAGCGAGAGGAAGGGGCATAATCAGTTTTTGTCCCACATGGCTCTAAACAGCTCAATAGCACACACTGTGACTGTAGACACACTAATTAGAAAGAACACAGACTAAAACAGCAATGTACAGACGAATCAGATGATTAAACATGATCTTAAATATATTTATATATTTTTTTATTTTTTTTTTTGCATTTTTGTAATCATTATTTGTAATACTTTCTGCTGACACTAGGTGGGGCTGTGCCCACCTGCCCCTAATGACCAGTACGCCACTGACTGTGTGGTCCGGAGTCACTGTGGCACAGACTGGACCGCTGGTGAACAGCTGTTAGAACGGGCCGTTCAGGTGTTCAGAGCAGAGCTCCCTGTCGGAGCGGCAGAGCGTGATGTGCACTGAAAAGTTTTTCTGTCGCAATATATCGTGAGCTAGCTAACTAGCATACATTGTCACTATCTGCTAACGTTAGCTTTAGCCTTCGTGTTCTAGTTTTTTTCATAGGCTATAACGGAGTGGTATAAGTATAGATCTTGTACTTGAGTAAAAGTATAGAAGTACTCAGATCTTGTACTAGAGTAAAAGTAGAAGTACTCAAATCTTGTACTTGAGTAAAAGTAGAAGTACTCAGGTTTGAGTAAAAGTAGAAAGTACCAGAGTGTAGGAACAATCCTGCAATCAAAATGTTCCTCAAATAAAAGTACAAAAGTATTATCATCAAAATATAGTTAAAGTAGTGACAGTAAAAGTAGAAGTACTCAGATCTTGTACTTGAGTAAAAGTAGAAGTACTCAGGTCTTGTACTTGAGTAAAAGTAGAAGTACCAGTAGGAATACTATGTTACAGTAAAAGTACTGCATTCAAATGTTCCTCAAGTAGAAGTATTATCATCAAAATATAGCTAAAGTAGCGACAGTAAAAGTAGTGATTGTGCAGATTGGTCCATTTCAGAATAATATATATGATATGTTTTATTGATTGATCATGAAAGTGTTCTCAAAGCTGGTAAAGGTGCAGCTAGTTTGAATGACTTTGTATACTGCAGGGTAGCTTGTGAATTTACTCCAGATGGAACTAAAGTCTGATTTAACACTTGATTATATTTCACATCATTCATCCACATCTGTAAAGTAACTAAAGGTATTAAATACATGTAGTGGAGGAAAAGTACACCATTTACCTCTGAACTGTAGAGGAGAAGAAGAACAAAGTAGCAAAACATTGAAATACTTAAATAAAGTACAAGTATCTCAAAATTGTACCCAAGTATAGTACTTGAGTTTATGAACTTAGTTACTTTACACCAGTGGCTATAAAGATAGAAAGACTAAGCCTTGCACAGAGGCATGAAAATACATTTTCAAAATGCTCAACAGTGCTGCCAAAATATAAACTGACTGCTACACAATTAAAATAAATGCTTTTATATATTTCTATTAGATGTGACTCTTTGGCGTTTCTGTTATTATTAACACTGCTTTAGTTGTTCTGATTGCTAAAATCCTCTGTTATTCCTTATTTTAAAGCCGATATTCCGTGCGGTCGGGGGGCTCGGATCCTTGTCACCTTTTTCATACCTGATGAGTTTGCATCCCTGTGTCTCTTTGGGTCTTGGGCTGAAAGAATTTGGGAACCTCTGGTCTAATCTGATTGATCATTTGATAACATTAAATAAATGCATTTAACCTCTTAAGCCCTGAGCCTGTTTTTCAGGTCTCAGGCTCGAAAATGACATTCCCAGAACAAATGACCATATCTTCCCTTCTAAAAGAGTTAAATTAATAATCTTTTTTCTCAAAGTAATGATAAACTTGTGAGTTGGATGTAGAAAAGTCAGAATCAATATAGATGTTTTTTATTTTAAAGAAAATTCAGATTTTACATAGTAAAAAACTGTAAATTATAGTGTCTCACTTATAGTGAAAACCACCCTTGGATGATGGGTTAGTAGACTAAAAGCTTTAGGAATCCAAAGTACAACATATAATAAGTACCCTGTATCAAGATTGATGCAAAACAAGTGACATTTGACCTTTTTAGAGAGATTTAGCAAAAATAAACCACTTCTGGGATCATTTGGGTGGATTTTCCATATCTCTGGCTTCCCTTGCTCGATTTTGATGGTTGACACCTCTTTCTGACCGTTAGAGCCAATAGAATCGAAGGGTGAGTCCCCACACACACGTTGTGAAGAGAAAAGGTGGGGATTCGCGCATGTAATTTTGCATCAGAGTGAACCTATCTCTAGCTTTGACATCTGGAAACGGAAAAGCAGTTTTAATGCTTATGGATTATATGGATTAACTTCAGCAGCCTTTTTATCGTTTTAATGCCATTGAAGACCACTTTGGAGAGACTACAGAGCCAAGGTAAAAATGTTAGCATTTTTAGCTACCTAGCTTCACCTGTTTTGATGTCCGTTTTTGCTTATAACGTCGCAAATACGTATAATTCAGTGGTAATGTCGATGTCAATAGATTCTGTGTCACCTCACGATGTGTTGGATGTGGTGAAAAGATAAATAATAAGGTTTTGTGAGTGATTTTCGGTGCAGTAGAGGTGTTAGCATTTTTTGCTCGTGCTAATTCAGAGGCTCAGTGTTAGCATTGTGGGTTTTCTTTTGAAAAAAAAATTAAAATGATCAGTTAGATGAGTTTCTTCCCGTTACATGGATATAAAACATTCATAGTTTTATTAAATGAACATGCCCTCAGACACTGTTTCCTGCAAGATGTTGCGGCAGTGCCCCGGTACCGGGGTCTCTCGGGCTTAACAGGTTAAGAGGTTAACAGAAATTGCAACTGTATGCAAGAGATGCTTAAGTTTAAATAAATAACGAGTGTTTTTTTTATTAAAGACGGCTCTGAATTAATAATCAAATATGTTTCCTTTCTTTACTACTGGATGAAATTACAAAACGTACCCATCATTTTCCTCATGCTAGTATAGCCACATACAAGTATCAAACCACCTGTTAAAATGCACCAGAATACAGGAAATCTATTTTTTTTTCTCCTCCCCCCACCCCACAATGGATATCGACCAATCACGTTCTTGCTTGATTTGCGGGACCAGCGTTGCAGTCAGGAAGTAAAGCAATGTGGAGCGGCAGCTCACCGCTTCATAAGGAGTGTGACCTTTCCTTCTGGCGAATCTACACGAATCTGACTTCTCAGTTGCAGTGGGTGACATTATTGTCACAAGTAAGAAGGAAATTACATACCTAGGATCTATTCTTGAGGCAAACCTCTCCTGTGACAAAATGGCATCCAATGTAATAAAAAAAGTCAATCAAAGAACTAGATTCCTATACCGGTCTCCTCTCTGGTAAACAAAACACCCTGAAAACTCTGGCAGGAGCACTCATTCAAGGGTACTATGACTATGCTTGCACGTCATGGTACCATAGCACCTCCAAGGCGCTAAAAACAAAACTTCAAACATCGCAAAATAAACTGGTCAGACTACTGCTTGACCTTTCATCTAGAACCCCCCTCACCTCTGCCCACTTTGACAACCTAGGATGGCTTAGAGTAGACGACAGAGTACAGCTACTTGCAATGGGCCTGGTCTACAAGATCCACTACACCTCTATGGTACCCATGTACATGTCAAAATTCTTCCCAAAGGTCAAGGAATACCATGATCATAACACCAGAGGGAGCTCCACAAATCATGTAAAACCCAGATTTGGCACAAAAAAAGGGGAATACACGTTTCGCAATTATGCCACATCAAGGTGGAACGCTCTCCCACAACTGTAAAGGAAAGTAAAACTATACTTACCTTCAAAACCTCTCTTAAAGAGCACCTTCGGGGGAAAGCATTGCAAAACTGGCCCCGGTAATGGTACAAATCTCAACCTGTCGTACAATGGACAGCTTCCCCCCCCCATCTATGTATATACTCGCATTTTAGACTCTGTTACTAACTGTATATCTGTAGACTTGGTATGTCTTAAATGTCCGGTTAGGATGTATTAGAACGAAATCTAAAATGAAAAAAATAATCCATCTGTATGTAAAAAACCACCTGTATGTAAATTGTAAAAGCCATCTGTATGTCATATATGTATATGTTTAAATGATATGATGAATTGGAAATGGGGGACCCTGATGTAAACAAGACGAAAGTCTTTCTCTGGTCTGCATCCCCTTAACAATTGTATGTTTTGAGCTGTACTGTACTGTACCCATATACAAGCTGTTAATAACTTTTCAATCAATCAATCAATACACAACACATCAGCCCCATTGAACAGCCTAGTCGTGCCAGCCTATAAGCATGAGGGGCAGAGTTTTACTCTGTGTGTGTTTGCAACTTGCATATATATTTATTGCACTTGACGCACACACACGCATGGCGTATTTCCACTGGGACAGGGGGACATGTCCCCCCCAGTTTTCGAAATCCCGTTTGTGTCCCCCCCACTTTACAAATATGTTTATTTATTATTATATTATTTTAACGCAAGCTGTCATCGCCACGGAGGAGCACACAGCCTCTGTGAGCGAGCGAGACAGAGAGCGAGAGAGAGAGCTAGGGAGAGCACACCTTTATCTATTTAATATATAAGTAAGAAATCATTCCAATGTGTACTATAGGATGGTAAAAAAAACAAAAAACTGTTTAAAAGGGGAGTGATTAGTACAATATGCATAAATAGAAAGAAAGAATGCTAACTAGGCAACATAAGATAAGAAAGTGAATGCTTGCTTGATAAGGTAGTACCCATAGAGTCCAGTAGAGGGCTCCGCCTGTGCTTATATAACAAGGGTTACCATACGTAACCCCTCGTTTCTATAAAAGAAACCCAATTTAATTTTTTGCCTTGAGACAACCTTTTCCGTGTGTAACTTGAAAGACAAGTTCTGGTCAATAATAAAACCCAGATATTTGTAAGTAGTGACCCTTTCAATGTCAGTCCCTTGAACAGTACAAATCTTGGGTAGAATAGAAGGTTACCTTTTGTTGTGTCTCGTCAAATGTGTTAGTAATGTTTATGAATTAATGTCTGTCATTTTCATGTTTTTTCATCACGTCTGGTCATGTCTGTTTATTTAGGTTCTTCATCTCTAGTCAGTCTCTGTGTTTATTGTTATGTCTCGTTTTCCATTTCCTGGTTTAATTTTGTACTTACCTCTTGTCTTCATTTCAGGCCCTGTTTCTTCCTCCCCTTGTGTGTTTTCCCGCCATCATCAGTGTCGGCCCCGCCCCTGATTGTTTCCACCTGTTCCCACTCACCTCATGTTTAAATAGTCCTGTCTCTCCCCTGTCCTGTGTCAGTTCGTCTTGTTTGTTTCTCTCTTCTTCTCCGAATGTCGTGCCAAGCCTCAGCTCAGAAAAGGATCGTTTTCACTCATGTCAGGTTTTGTTTCTTTTGTAATCTTTTGTTAGGCTTAAGTTTTTCTTAAGTTTCTCTTTTTGTTATGCCTATTGTTGTCCTCCTGTGTGATCGCCTTTTGTTATTTCCAGTACCTACTCTGCTAAGAGGGATTACCTGATTCTGTGAAATTAAAATTACATTTTTTTTTTTTACATTCAAGACTTTGTCTCTGGGTCGTGAATTTGGGTTCATCAGTTTGTGTCGAGATCCCTGACACTTTTTGCCATTTGAAAAATATCATCAGTTTGGATTTGTCTGCATTAATACAACATCAAAGGCAGACTGGAGGGAAATCAAGACTTTGCTCTATAGAAGCAGAGGAACAAATAAATAACAGTATCATCTGCATAAAAATGGTAAGCAGCATTTCATTTCATTTCATTTCAAACCTTTATTCACCAGATTGTCCCTTGAGATCATAGATCTCTTTTTCAAGGGAGACCTGCAGCAATTAGGTTCCACATGAAACATAAAACAAACATAAAACAATAGAGGATATCATACAACATATTTACAAGCTACATTTACATACTTATCAACATTTACAAATACCCATAGTTTCAATGAGCATTTCATTTAGACTTGCTTTAAAAACATTCAGAGGAATGAAATTGCTCAGTTTCAATTTTAGCTGTTCCAAGCAAGTGGAGCTGCGCACATAAAAGCTGTCTTACCTTAGACAGTCCTTGCTCTTGGCACATCTAACAAGACTACATAATGCGATCTCAGACAATAGCTGCTTGCAACTCTCTGTGTTATCAGTGAACAGATATAATACGGGAGTTTACCCAACATAGCTTTATAAATAAACGTGTACCAATGACTGAGCCTCCGTACAGTAAGTATTTGATAAATTATTACAGAGATTATTTACATATACAGTGCATCCGGAAAGTATTCATACCCCTTCACTTTTTCCACATTTTGTTATGTTACAGCCATATTTCGAAATGGATTAAATTCATTTGTTTTCTCAACATTCTAGACACAATACCCCATAATGACAAAGTGAAAAAAGTCCAATGCCTCAATGATGTTGCCTCAATGTTTTTTTAGCAGCAGTTGTTGTGCTTTGTTGTTTTCTGAAACCGGATTGGTGCTCTGACAAAATATAATTTGTTCCAAGAATAATTTAAGTTGTTCACTGAGAAGCTTTCAAGGACCTTCGCACATAATTTTGAGATTGGCCTATAATTGTATAATATAATGGTCACTCATATCATTTGCAAATATACCCATATCCAAAAACTTGTGAGGCGCATTTGTTAAAAATAAGTCGATAAGAGATGATTTATCTTGGTGTTTAAGATTAGGACAAGTTGGGCTATTGATTAGTTGTGTAAGATTAAAAGAGTCACAGGTAGATTTAAAACTATCGGAGACAGAGGACAACCAGTCCCAGTTAAAGTCTCCAGCTATTACATTACATGTTACTTGTTAGACGCTTTTTATCCAAAGCGACTTCCATACTCAATACTGTGGGCAATCCCCACAGCAGCACTTTGGGGTGAAGTGTCTCAGGGACACAACGACATGCTGACTGCAGTGGGGTTTGAACCTGTGACCATCTGATCCCCATACCAAGGCTCTATCCACTGCGCCAAAGCTGGGGAACAATAGTCTTGCAAGGGGGGGGGAGAAAGGAGAAGAAGGGGGAAGAAGAAAAAAGAGGGAAAAAGAGAGGAAAAAGAGAAAAAGAGGAGAAAAAACCGATTCTCTGGCTCCCTGTTTCCCTTCTGTAGCATGTACAAGTATTTATATACAGAAGTACTTTAATAAAGACCAACAAAGTATGCGTTTGTTGACTAATACACTTGTGTTATGCAGTTAACTATTAACACATTTCTATTAAATATTATATATTTCTAATAAACATTAAGTAAAACGTATCTACTTCTTTCAAGTTTATTACAAACAATTATTATTATTGTCTTTATCAGGGATAGTTTTGAAGTAACCAATATGGACCTGTATTGAAGCTCATGGTTTGTGTGCTGTGGATAAATAATGAAATGTAACCATTACATGTAATATGAACTAAGAAGGTATTGGTGTTATAATGTATTTCTTTTAACAAACAAAGAGAAAACAACGCAGCTCGTGGGTTGGGCTCAGAGACCAAAACAGAGACCAAACATTTCAGTGATTTCTGCAGTTTCTGGTAACTTCTAATAATGATATAACATTACTTTGTGTGGCTAAAGACGGGTATTCAATGTAAATACGATTGGATATATCGTCAAAGGCTAGCCGACAGACCGACAGACAGAGGCCTGAATCCTACACACTACTGAAACCACAATCAGGTAATCTACGATCTGCGGAGGCCTGCTCCCACCTGTAGAGTACGGCTGTGCTGAGGAGGATTTTATCCCGGAGACATCGCGGTGAGACGGAGTGGCTCCACGCTTCGGGCTGGGGCCTGCTTCCACCGGGCGTGTGCTGCTGTGAGGAGGAGGATTTGCCGCGGCTGGGGCCTGCTCTCCACCTGTCCTGGTTCTGCTGTTGCGGAGGCCTGCTCCCACCTGTCGTGTGCTGCGGTGTGGTGTGCTGCTTTGCTGAGGAGACCTTTTACCCCGGGGATACCACGGAGAGACCGGAGCGCTTCCACGCTGCTGCTTTCGCCTGTCCTTTGCTGCTGTGAGGAGGAGGATTTTTGCCCCAGGAACATCGCGGATACTGTGTGCTGGTCTGGGAAAATGGCCCATATCGTGATTCTGCTGTGCCTGTTAACTGTTCTGGACTATGAGAAGATCTCTAGTCATTCTGAGAAGTCTACTGGATTCAGTTCTAGTCTGCCACCCGCACTGGGCATCCCCTGCAAAGGTTCGGATGTGTTACACGAACAGTTACCGGTTGCCTTGTCACAGACAATCTGCTCGACAAAATATGTTTGTCTTTTTTGTTTTCCTGCGATGATGGTTCTTCAGGACTGCTTCTTAAGCTCTAATCAAACTCTCGCACTTTTCCGGTGATTCTAAAGTAGATGACAATGTATGTGTGTCGTTTTAAGAGGAAAAGATGCCTGTTTTTGTTGTATTACTGTCAGGAAATGTTCAACCTAACCCTGGTCCGCCCAGTAGTAGTAGTCAGATCGCTAGTCCTGCTGATTTTAAAGCTAGGTCTGGGTTGGGTTTCATCCACTTGAATGTGCGCAGTCTGTTAGGTAAACTAGATTTTGTCCGCATTTGGGCAAGCTCGACTGACGCTGACGTCATTGTTTTATCAGAAACATGGCTAAATAAATCTATTTTGGCCTCTGACATATCCTTAAATGGTTATAATGTGTATCGTTCCGACCGGCCTAATAAAGGTGGTGGCGTTGCCATTTATGTTAAGAATAAGTTCAGTGTAACCACATTAGTTTCCAAATCTATCCGTAAGCAATTCAAATTTTTAGCCTTAAATATAGAAGTGGCAAAGGGGCAACAAGTCATGGTGGTGGGGTGTTACAGACCCCCCTCAGCTGTCAAGGACTCCTTGTCTTCACTAGCAAATCTTTTATTGCAACTTCACTACAAGGAAATAGTGCTACTTGGAGATTTTAACTGGGACTGGTTAACTTCTGTGTCAGAGGATTTAAAAAACCTTTGTATCTCTCTGAATGTTACTCAGATTGTTGACAGTCCTTCTCGCCCTAACATTAAGTCCCCTAATAAATCCTCCCTAATTGATCTCATTCTAACTAATGTTCCCTATAAATACCCATTTGTGGGAGTGTCCGGCAGTGGCTCAGTCAGTAGGGGCTTGGACTGGGAGCCGTAGGGTCGCTGGTTCAAGTCCCCAACCAGACCTAAATATGGAGTGTGGACTTCTACTTGGAGAGGTCCCAGTTCACCTCCTGCCCTGCCGTGGTGCCCTTGAGCAAGGCACCGGACACCCCCCTTCCCCCCCCACTCCCATTGCTCCCCGGGCGCTGTACAATAGCTGCCCACTGCTCCTAGTACTAGGTTGCATTCGAATAGTCCATTTAGCTTAGGAACCTTCCTAACGGAGTGAAATGACCCGGAAGTCCCTCAGTGGCAGCCATGATAAGTGCCGTTCGAATTCTCTAAATTAAAAGGAAAGGAGGTTTCAAACTTCCTTTATAACCTCCTTTAGCCTAGGAACCACTGGACCTCCCTAACCGAAGGAGAGGAGAAATGCTGCCCCACAATGCCTTGCGGCCGCAGCATTTGCCGTCACACAAACAGTCGGCCGTTCACGGAAACAACCGATTATGAACGAGAAATGATATCATGAAAGTTACGGTGCTTATTAAGCATTTTAAAACGTATGTGGTAAGTTGCCAAAGTGCTTTGTTTTGAACGTTCATCAGTATTATAATCAAAAAGAGAATATGAACGTTAGTTTTTACTGAAGATCAAATAAAGTCAACATTTCACAGTCTTTACTGAGCTGTGTGGGGTTTGTTCAACTTTTAAAGATGTTTGAATGGTGATATACACAGTGATAGATGTTAAGGACTAACGTTTATAATAAATACATTTGTATTGATTTTAAGATCTTTTCATACAATCATACGTATTGGGATCATTTGTATTAATGTGGACCGGAGGGAGAGGGTGACGAGCATAAGTTTCACTTTCCTTTTTTATTTCAATTCCAACTTTGGTCATGAAGAATATGTTTCTCTGTTGTCCCCGTTCATAAAGCATAAAACAACAGCATCAGAGCACGGTGCAGAGTCTCTAGATGAGTTTACAGTAGTCCCTCGTTCTTATTAAACATCCATGTTGTAGTCCGCTGTATAGAAAACTGTAGTTTCCATAGTTTCCCCACAGCAGCAGGCGCACATTTATGACCTCTGCTGGCGCATCATAAACACGTCGGATAGTGAAAGTGCAGTCGGATTCTCTAAAGTGCCGCAGTCTCTTCTCCTAAATCCTTTTGAATTCTCCTATCCACTATCCCTTAACCCCATGACGTTTCACTCCGAGGTCAAGGAATAGACGATAGGGTTAGAACTTAGGAGCTGTTTTTTTGGAGTATTCGAACGCAACCCTAGCCTCCTTGTACTAGGATGGGTTAAAAGCAGAGGCCAAATTTCACTGTGTGTGCTGTGTGCTCTGCATGTGTGACCATTAAAGAGGGTTTCATCCCTCCCTATTCTATTTCTATTATTTGCGAATGATGTGAGTGACCACTGTGCTGTAGCCACAATTAGGGACACTAAGGTCCAAAAGGTTAAACCTCGTATTGTCATTAAGAGAGACATAAAACATTTTGTGGAGCAGGGTTTTATACATGATCTGTTTGGGTTTGATTGGGGAAAAATCGATCTGTGTGCTGATGTAGAAACTGCATGGTCTTATTTGTATCTTGGTTTTATGGAGATCATTGATAGACATGCACCCCTGCGTAAATTTAGAGTAAAGGGACGAGACAACCCTTGGTTTTCTGCTGAACTGTCCAGTCTCCTGCATGAGAGAAACAAGGCTTGGGCAAAGGCTAGGAAATCAGGCTCAGAGGTTGAATGGCTGCGTTTTAGGCAGCTAAGAAATAGCTTCACTTCACAGGTCAAAAATGCTAAGTCGAAGTACTATTTGTCAGTTACTACAGAAAACCTAAATAATCCTAGGAAATTTTGGAAAGCCATAAAATCGTTATCCACCGGTGAGATCCGAAATGAGCTACCTCCGTGCCTTACCACAACATCTGGCTCTATATCGGACAGGGCTACTATGCTACATTGTTTTAATGAGCATTTTGTGTCCTGCGGTTCTATGTTTGATTCTGTGACTAACTCTGCTTCTGTGAACACCACAGTCTGTGACTCTGAACAATGTGGTCTGGAAAACCCTTTCAGTTTTACTCCTTTTACTGTAATGTTGTTCATGAACTTTATCTAAGTTAGATCCTAAGAAACCGGCTGGCCCGGACAACGTAGAACCTTTCTTTTTAAAGATAGCTGCAGATTTTGCTCCACCTCTTACTTCTCTTTTTAACCTCTCCCTCAGCACAAACACAATTCCAAAAGTATGGAAGTCAGCGTATGTCCTGCCACTACTAAAAGGAGGGAGGCAACTGTTTAAATAACTATAGGCCAATCTCTAAATTGTCAGTTCTGGCTAAGGTTCTTGAACGCCTAGTGAGTGAACAGGTAAAGGAGTTTTTATGTAAAATAATATCCTGTCTAAACATCAGTCAGGTTTCAGAAAGCAACATAGCACCATCACTGCCACAATGAAAGTGGTGAATGACATTACGAGTATTTTAGATAATAAGCAGAGTTGTGCAGCTCTGTTTATTGACCTCTCCAAAGCGTTTGACACCGTCGATCATCGCATCTTAAAGCAGAGGCTACTCAGTATTGGCTTATCCAGCCATGCAGTAGGGTGGTTTGTGAACTACCTCTCTGAAAGGTCCCAATGTGTTCACTTTGATGGGCTGTCTTCTGAGTGGTTGAACATTGCTAATGGTGTTCCTCAAGGTTCTGTTTTAGGTCCACTTTTATTCTCCATCTACATCAATAGTTTAGGTCAAAATGTCGATGGAGCTACTTTGCATTTGATGCGGATGATACCGTGATGTACTGTGCAGGTCCCTCCATTAAGGAGGCTGGTGTTAATTACAGGCTGTTTTTAACATTATTCAGACTCAGCTCTCTGAACTAAAGCTTCTTTTAAATGTTGAGAAAACCAAGGTAATGCTCTTTTCTAAAGCTAAAAAGACTCCAGAGACTGCTTTGGATATTGTGACTATGCAAGGACAAGTACTCCAAGTGGTTAGCTGTTATAAATACCTTGGTATCTGGCTTGATGATTGTCTCTCTTTTAAACTTCAGGTCACTAATCTGCTTAAAAAGCTGAGGGTCAGACTAGGTTTCTTTTTCAGAAACAAGTCCTGTTTCTCTTTTGAGGCCAGGAAAAGGCTCTGTGACCTTTTGACCTGTCTGGACTAACTATGGTGATTTGATCTATATGAATGCACCTGCCCATTGCCTGGAAAGGTTAGATGCCGCCTATCACAGTGCTCTGAGATTTGTTACTAACTGTAAAGCACTTACTCATCACTGTACCCTGTATGCCAAGGCAGGTCTGCCTTCACTTACTGTTCGGAGGCTCAGTCATTGGTACACGTTTATTTATAAAGCCATGCTGGGTAAACTCCCGTCTTATATATGCTCTTTGATCTCACAGAGAGTGGCAAGTAGCTATTGCCTGAGATCCCAGGATGTGTTCTTATTACATGTGCCAAGTGCTAGGACTGTTTTAGGTACTAAAGCTTTTATGTGCGCTGCTCCTCTAGCTTGGAACACTATGCAAAAAACATTGAAACTGAGCATTTTGATTCCCTTGCATCGTTTTAAAGCACGGCTGGATGAAATGTTATTGGATACCTGTCACTGTGAATAGGTTGCTAATTTATACCCCTGTAATTATGTTGTGATGTCCTTTTGTTTTCTGTTGTTTTTATGTGTAACCAATGTACCGCAGGTCTCCCTTGAAAAAGAGATCGTTGATCTCAATGGGATTTTTTAACCTGGTTAAATAAACATATAGAAATTCTAAACATAGCACTCCACTCAATTATTGGACAGTCACGTACTTGATAGAACCACACCTTTATTTTAAAGTACTTAACTTAAAGGGCCCATGTCATGGCCATTTCCACTGATCATAATTACATTGTTGAGGTATACAAAATAGATTTATACTGTGCAATTTTCCAAACTCACATTGGTTTCGCATACAGCATCTCTGTCAAGCATGTGTATTCAGCAGTATTCACTTTCTCCACTAAACGACTCGTTGGAGCTCTTGCCCCCCCTCCCTGTGAGCCTAGTGTGCTCCGATTGGTCAGCTCGGCCACTCGTTCTGATTAGTCAACCACCAGAGAGGCTGCGCCCATGTCAGTGCTTTTCCCGGCTGCTCTCAGCGTAACATCAGTCTTATCATGGCGTCGGTACAGCGTGTATTTTATATACATATATATTTTTAACTGTTGTTATAGAAGAGTGTGACGGCCTCAGGGCCTTTGTCTTACGGTGGGGTGGAGCTGAAGAGGGTATCAGCGCGATCACGGACACCTCCGTAGCCGGTGCTATTAATCCCAGCGGCCCGGAGTCTCTCTCCAAAGCGGCTGCAGAAGGACGAACTGAGCGACCCTCTCCCCTCGACCACCTGTCTCTGCATTTACCACAATAAATGTGCCGTGGTTTGTAAACTCGTGTATGTCTCCTTGTGTCTTTCCGTTGTGGCCTACGAGCTACTCTCATAACAAAGAGTAAGTTATTTTTACCCGTTATAAACTACTACTGTTTGATGAGAAATCAATCATGGTTTGCTATATATGAATTCAGGGAAGAAAGGATAGGCCTACTAAGTATTTCCATTAAACTTTATTTTTAGAAATGTACAAAATGAACATAAATATACTATATACACGGTAATCATCCATTCCTCCTCCTCGCATCTGCCTGCGCACAGTCGGTGCGGTGCCTTTTAGCACCCTCAGTAGTAGTAGAATCCCTTCCCCGTCATGGATTGTCCGCCAGGATCTGGCTGGACGAAATCAAATGCAAATCACAAAATATTAGAGAAACTTAGTTGTTTTAGATTCGTTAGTAGTAGTTGTGTAATGAACAGCTTGCCTGCTAATATGCTAACCTAGCTTTGTTTACCTTGGTAGCTAACACGATATGAACGTTAGCTTGGAGGAAAGGCAACTATAATGCAGTGTAATAAAACTACTATGAACAAAAGCTAGTGGTTCATATTAGGCTAGCAATAACGTGTTTATAATTGCAATCGTATACGGGTATTCTGCTACGTTCGGTCATACAATGTAACTTGCATGAATACATTGTTTTGCGCTAGCATACAGCTAGCCTCGTTAGCTACATGCAGTATATGTACGGTCACAATGTACGGTAAATCACAGTACAGTATACTGTAGGAGTATTCCGTGTGTGTGACTGCAGACATTCTCCTGCCATGACAAACATGTAAGGCCATCTGCTGACATTGTAGTTGATATATTTAAACGCTAGCAACGTAGCATCACAAAAATGTTTTTCTGACCAAAACTAGCTCTAGCTCCGTGTGTTAGATCGCTACGCCAGCTATAATGTAATTACGTTTCGCGACTGACCGGCAAATCACCCGGAGTATACTGTCAATAGGTATTTTGTGTGTGAATGCAGACATTCTCCTGCTATGAGATACATGTATGCAAGGCCATCTGCTGATATTAGAGTTGATATATGGAAACTCTAGCAACTTAGTTAGCACAGTTAGCACTGTGTCAATGGCTTAGCAGTCCAACACAGTTTACACATTTAAACAGTCTTGTTTGATAAATACACAAATAACAATGCAAACTTACAGGTTGTATACCCAGATCTTCCCCTGCTCCAAACGGTCCAAACAAGCTGTGCATATCCGGCCTCAAACTGGGCAATGTTTTGGAAGCTTTCGTCTGTGAAATGCCGGTTCTTCGAACCTCTGGAGGAGGAACACGACGCTGCTGGTGTGGCCATAGCTCTTCGGGATTGGTCCATTTCGTTCCGGGTACCGCATGACATCAGGCGGTACCCGGAATATATATATATATTATATATATATATATATATATATATATATATATATATATATATATATATATATATAATATTCATATTCCGGGTACCGCCTGATGTCATGTATGTCATATATGTATATATGTATGTATATATGTATATGTATATATATGTTGTATCTGTATGTATTATCTATATCTAATATCCTCTATATCTCTGTCTATCTCTTCTCTGTCTCTCTCTCTCTCTGTCTCTCTATCTCTCTCTGTCTCTGTCTCTCTCTCCTCCTGTCTCCTCTCTCTGTCTCTCGCTGTCTATCTCGATGTTCGTGTCCCGCCCGTTGTTTCAAGTTTGTTTGTAAGTTATTTTTCCTTGACACCGCCTTTATGTGTGTCTAATATGTATGTCGTCTTTTTCTTTCGCCTCTACCATGGATAACATCTCTTGTTAGAAAGTCCACCTGCACCTGTCTGGTCCCTTGATGGTGTGGTGGAACTCTGCAGGTGCACTGATCTCAGTCAAGACAAAATAAAAGTAATAATTCATCAGATCAAGCCATCTGTCTCGCTCCTGACCAATCATCGGCATTGTTAAAGGAAATATGTCAGTGAAACAGGATTAATAGCAGAGGAAATGTGGCCTTTGCTTCACCCTAAATCATTATGGGCCCCTACTCCACAGCGGAGTGTACACATTGTTATAACTGCACACCCCATGAGATAAGATGGCATGCATAGCTTTGAGCTGAAATGATAATAAAGTTTCATGCAGCATTGATTTTTAGCACCTTGAATACATCTCAAAAAGTAAAATAAATTAAATGATAGATACATAAATGATGTACATAAATGCTTTCAGGTCAGAAATATAAAAGGAGGGCTGCACTGTAGGCTACCAGGTATATGTTTATTACAAATGGAAAACAAAATAAAATACAGTTTATTCTTCTCTACTCTTAATGGAGCAAAGCATGCAAGCTAATTCAGGCAGAACAATGACACATATACACGTTACATGCCTTAGACCCCCTGCTTTTGCACCGCTGCTGCTTCCTGCCCCCCCTCCCCCCAGCATCCACCTGTCGCCTCCAGGGGAAGGTTATTCATCACTCCTCAATATTCTATATAGCATATATAGAATAGATTTGATAGACGTGAAACTCAAACTGTATGCTGCTGTTAATATACAGTTAAAATGCGAGTTGTCTGATGAAATTCAGAAATACAGAATGGCACACCTTGCTACCTGAAAAGTAACATGCATTGCACATAATCTCCCAAATGGAAATCCAGCCAGAAACAAAGGGCCTCCAGGCTGCAGACACAGAGCAGAAGCAAAGCTCTTTGAAACCACAGAAGCTGAGGAGCAACTGTACACCTGCTCCTTCAAATAGACCGCCTGACATGCTGTTATATGCTGTATGCTATATAATATGAATATGCAGGGATATGTTGAACCTGCTATGATATGCAGTGATGCTGTGATATATGTCGATGATTTGTGGCTCTACCAGGTCATATTGCGAGATAACAAAACACTAATGCAATCTGCTTAGGTTAAATTATGAATGTCATTTGTCAAACGGTGCATCTGTGTGTCACTGTACTGTATTATTACCAGAATAGCCTCTGACAGTCATTGATGGCGACAGAACCAATATCTGATGTTATCCCTTTTCCCCTCTGCTTTCTTTCCTGTTAAGCCTGGCAGCCCCCTCGTGCTTTTTTTTCCTCACGAAACTGTGTCTCAGGCAGGCTTGGAATTTCGTCATTTTAGGGGCAAGGCCATTTGGCCTTTGGTGTCACACGTTTTTTTAGGGTACAAAGGCCACATGCCAGGGCACAAAGGCCATTGAGGGAACAATTACAAGCTTACAAATAAATAACTTTACTTTCTGATAAGAAAAACACACGAATGACATGGAAAACAAATCGCTTTTTCAATATCAATAATGTCAAACATTATATCATCATACAGGCCTATGCCTCCTTAGTATTACCGTATATAAAATGAAATACTCTACTGTGAATAATTAGTGTTTGGTATGTTTTCCATCTACTACTTCTCCCATTCACAAATCTGAAATCAAATGTATATGTAACAAATATATTCCATTTCAGAGCAGAAGCAACAGCCTTCAAGGGTCAAACTCTGCACATAAATCATTCAGCAGTGCACAGTGAAGCTCATACATTCAACTGTATGAACGAGCAATACTTTGAAATGCAAAAGTCTGTGGTGTGTTTTTTGTGTGTGTGTGTACGAGAGTCTCTTTAATAAATGTTTTCAACTCGACCGTCAAATTCGCGTGACGCGTTCTCGCGGTAGCCAATCAGCAGTGAGGATCTCAGCCTGTCGTCACTGAAGTTGAATCAGAAAACCAAAACATCAGCCGTTATCTGTTAGCAGACAGAGCTCACAGCTCCTCATATCTGTTCAGAAACTGGACAAAAGTTAAACAAGAACAAACCACAGACTGTCTGTGTCATGGCGAATACAGTCGCTGGTTTATTTATGTCTGTATGCCATTGTTGTGAGTGTGGACGGAGCATATACAACGTTAGTTTAGCCTGATTGATCCGATCTCCATTCAGAAAACACGCATTTTAAAAGGTTTTTCACCTGCCATCTTGTCTGCAGACTTGTCAAAGCATTAATTCATGGTTTTTACTAACCGGTATCAGTATGTAGTTACTTCGGCATCATTTTGAAACGTGTATTACAATTAAATCAGGCCAAAATATGTTAATTTTGTTGTAGTTGGTTTCTACCACAGTATTTACATGGAGATAAGCCCCGCCCCCTCTCCTGCGCACCCTGTTTGAATGACAGGAGTAAACACAGCTGACAGCCGTGGTGAAACTCCAGCGATTAGAGCGTCCAGACCACTGCTCTGACGCTTTTAAAGCAACTTCAAGATTTTAACAGTGTAAGGGGCACAAAGGCCATGGTGGCCGTAGGACGTACAATTATTTTCGGGGCCTCATGGCCAGACCGAGGGGCTACGACAGCCATGCCGTGAAATTCCTACCCTGGTCTCAGGGCTTCTTAACATTTAACAACCTATTAATGTGTCATACCCACTTAACGGGAAGAAACTCAGCTAACTGATGATATGAACCATTTTTACCGAAACAAAACACAAGTCTCACAAGAACAGAACTCACCGTATAAATACTTTATTACTTATCGGATCTGCACAAAC
Organism: Trematomus bernacchii; assembly: GCF_902827165.1. Classification (NCBI taxonomy): domain Eukaryota; kingdom Metazoa; phylum Chordata; class Actinopteri; order Perciformes; family Nototheniidae; genus Trematomus; species Trematomus bernacchii. Next base: position 3,134,361 of record NW_022988007.1, on the reverse strand, counting down.
AAGATATCAAATTAAAGCTGAAATTCCACAGATTCTAGAGGTATTAGTATCATCACTGTGCGATCAGCGAAGCAAACCCAGACATCACACAACCTAGCTTTACTGAGCCAAAACGGCAAATAGTCTTACCTTTGCTGTTTTTCTGATCAAAAGTTGTGTTCAATGGCATTAAAACGATAAAAACGCTGCTGAAGGTTAATCCATAGGTTAATCCAATGTGTCACTTTGAAATGATTACTGATAATCCATCATCATATTTATGGCAATAAACCTAGTTTTCAGTTTTCAGAGCGTAACATAGCTTTCGGTTTGGGCAAACTGCGTGCGCATCACTCTCACTCCTCAATGGAACGTGTAGGTGGATTTATTGGCTCTAACGGTTCAAAAGAGATGTCAATCACCAAAATCGACCAATGGGTTCCAGAGAAACGGCAAATCCACCCAAATGACCCCAGAGGTGGTTTATTTGTTTGCTAAACCTCTCTAAAAAGGTAAAATCAATCTTGATACAGGGTACTTATTATATGTTATAGTTTGGATTCCTAAAGCTTTTAGTCTACTATCTCATCATTCAAGGGTGGTTTTCACTATAAGTAATGTTTTTTTTTACCTGAAAAAAACAGCCTCCGGGCTTAACAGGTTAAAAGCTGACATAGAGGATTTTTTACTTTTTGTTCTTGTTACTGAACAAATATTGGACTTGAATTAAGAATATCAGGATTTCTCATGTTGTTTTACTGTATAACAGTATAGAAGTGCTCTGCTATTTGCTTTTCAAGTTATTTCAGGGACTGAGACATTATGTAGAGTTCCATTTAAATTAAGGAGGCTGTTGCAGGCGTGCACACAATGTTTTACTACTTGAATTGTGTTTACTTTTCTTACATGTTCATTTCTGTATGCGCTGCTCCTGTTGGTATTCAAATGCTGCTGACTTTGGATTGCAGATTTTGAATACAACAGCAAGTGGGATGAGTTTTCAAAGTCAAGAATCAGCGGGTCCAAACACTGACCAACACTAAACGCCTGCAGACAGCTGAGCTCTCTGGCCTGTGATCCTTTACTCTGGTTTACAACAATGAGATAAAGTCTGAGGAATGATGCCTACAACAAAAACATTTAGTTTAGTTTATTGGTTTAAGTTGTCAGGGACCATGTTCAAAAAGAACATCAATCTAAAAGAGATGCTTTGTACCAGATTTCCGTCCATCCCGCCTTAACCCTCCTGTCATGTTCATTTCTCCCCCCTTACTCTGTTGTTCCCATTCAAATTTGACAGCTCTGTTTTAACTGCTATTGCATTAACACAATATAAGATTAATCATCAACAAATTCAGTTTTAATTTTAAACTGTAAACAATGGTCTCAGACTACTGGTTTATATGAATAACTGCAGTGAAAATACAAAAAAGAGACACATTAACATGTTTGTTCTAACGTCTACTGTGGAGGATATCATGGGGCTTTGAAACAATCAAATGTAAAACATAATCTTTGTGATTGATGAAAGAAGTACATCTCTCAGATTTGACCCGAACACGACAGGAGGGTTAAATTAATCGTGTGGCCCTTTAGAAGGACCCGACCTCGGATTGAGAACCATTCCTGTTTGATTTAGAGCTGTTAATCCCTGCTTGTTGCACGTTACAATGGACTGAGTTAATGAACTAAGGGCTACTTAAGAGTCCCACAGAGCTTCCTCTTTCTGCTCGCTCTTTGGTTAGCTAAAATCCTTCACTTATTGTTTGTAATCAATATAAATACCACACCATGATAAGCACGCTGTTCTTTATGAACTAGTGAAACTCCCGCGGGCTGCCGAGACTCTGAAAGAAGTCGTCGCTAAAACCACTTCAAGCTAGCTCCTCAAACCCGGGTCCCCACCGGAAGTACGTCGCTCTTTTCTTCAAAATAAAAGTACCACGGCTGCTCGCTTGCTACAGTTCGTTGACTTGAAAAACAAAACCGGAAGTTCTGTTTTACGTTGCAGTTAGCTTTCCCCCAGCCCCGCTGCCAATAGCCTCTGAGCTGAAGGAGGGACTTTGTGCGCTGCGTTGGTGGATGCTTTACAGTCAGACAGGAGCACCGGGACCTGAAGGAAAACACTTCCAGGATTTTCAGACTCACAGGCTATTTTTCCCACATCGCATCGCACAGCAGGCAGACCTCAGACCGCTGACCATGAAGAACCCTCTGTACTGGGCTGTACTGCTGGGGATGGCCGTCCTGCTGATGGAGCAAGGTAAGTGATGGATGTTCTGCTGCTTGGAGCACTTGTTATCGCAGTACCCGACTCTGTCTGTTCGGAAATGTTTGACAGTGTGTTAAGTCCCTCATGCGTTTCCCGGACGGTGTGCGCGTGCTTTGACATCAAGATGCTTGTCATGTAAGCCGCAGCTTAAATGAAGCGATTAGTGAAGCGCAGTTTCTGTCCTGGTGCCATGGCTGGACTCTCTAAGTAGCCGCTCCAAGTTGTTGTGAATGTATTTTAACAGCAGAAACATATGGCTGCAGCCCTGTCTCTGAAAGTTGAATTGTTCTCAGCAGTGTCTTGCTTTGGCTGTGCGGTTTTGCAACTGAAAACAAATAATCAGAATTATTGATTTTCACAATGCTTGCAGTCTGACATTAAGTCACTCTGATCTTTATTTAAATTAACCAGGAATTCAATCTGAGTCGTTTTTGCTGTTGTGGCACGTGCTGCCCGCGGATCCTCCTGACGCATGGTGAGCGCGCGGACGGGAGGTATTTGCTGCCAAGTTGATTAAGTATTAGTTCTTAATCCACATTGACTGCTGGTCAGGTCATGCAGGTTAAGCACTGTATTCTCCGGACAGGCAGAGCAGTGGAGCTTGTCATTCCTCCTGACCTTGTTTACACCTGCTTTACACATTCGACCCAATAATACTTTGTCTGGAGAGGTGCTCTTTAAACAGGCGCAGAACAGCCACCTCAGGACAGTGAACACGGAAGCTTTATAAGCCCCAATCAGCCGGTATGTACCCGTGTTCCTCTCCAGGCTCCATCACCAGTAATTGCATTGAGACTAAAGAAAAGAGAAATGCTTTTAAATCCTCTTTGTCCTTTGATAATGCCTCTTGAAGTTAAACAAATACATGGCTGGATAGACACATGGATGAAGTGGAAAAACATAACGAATGTGGGAAGGAGGCAGGGGCGTGTGTCCCTCATCAGCTCTTCAAACATCTCTGTATTATTTGGCCAGCAGCCGCGTGGCTCTTTGTAGAAGAGTCCACGGGAGGGAAGAAAGCTGCCCTCCACAACTGAATTCCTGCTATGAGGCAAACTCCTGTAGAGAAGAAGAGAGCAGTTAAAGATTCTTACATAAAGAGGTGAAATAATGATGCATATTGGAAAATATTCATGTAAAAGTGTTGTAACAAATACCATCTTTAGCGTTGAACGAAACACTGCTGCACTGACTCTGATGTTATTTGGCACACAGCTTTAGCACGAACATCTCTGGAAAAAACTGGGCCACAGACTCTTTGCTCTTTTCAACCTAATTATGTATTTTAAATGTGTCAGTGGCAAGAAAGAGATGGGAAGTGACTCACTCTGTGTGGTTTATAGAAGCTTGTTTAAATTAAGTAGGTTTAATGAATATCAGCACTTACTGTCACTGTTAATACCACACTTCATAATTTTTTTTTAACAAATTAATATAGTCATGATTTTGCAGGCAAGAAATGTAAACAACATGTTGAAGAATAAACACATTCCTGCTGAAACAGGCAGCGTGTGTCACATTGCTGAGCTATGTAATACGCCTGCTTTCAATACACCTGGAAACATTGTCCCTTTCCCCCGTTTTGAGTCCATTTCATATCAGGAGATCTCCTGCAGAATCGGAGATTAGATAAGATGACATTTAAAAGGTTCCCATGAGGAAATTGGGTCATTGCAGCAACATAATAGGGCACAGATAAGGACAAAGCAAATCTATAGATTTTTGATAAGATCAAAAATTCAGAGCAAACTAAAATAGGTAGAATACAGATGAACAGGCGAGAGGATTCATGCAGTGTAAATGAGTGCAACTCTTGCAAAGAAAGGCTATCTGTCATGTTTAGGGTGTCTGAATGCAATGGTGAATGTCATTCAATCAGAATCCTTTGAAATTCATTATTGAGCCTCGTTAAGTTTTAGTCTTTTTTTTGTCATGGGGCTTAACAGGTTAATGTTTGCAACTATTGGAAAATAATAAATACATTATTCAAAGATCATCACCGTTTGCTGGCTGAGGAGACGGAAAGAGATTTCACACTAATTCTGTTGAGATATTTGAGGTGTGCAGTGCAAACTGTTTAGTGATTTTTATAGCATTGGAACTCAAATGCTTCTAAATCTGTTCCAATGGAAATGGCCATCAGTGCCAAAAATCATGTAACTAAGTTAACTTTTCCTAGACTGTAAGTTTTTATTATGACTACTTTTCTGTTATCCATTTCAAACCCATTTTGTATCAATATGGGTTGAGCTGCCAAGCTGTCACCATAGTTTCAACATGACTGAAAGCCTAGTTTTAAAATAGAGAGTAGCTGTCATAGTAGCTCCTCTCATGGTTTTGTCTGATTTAATCCCAAATAGAAGCAGATAGTGCACATCATGAATGCTCAGAAAAGACATATTGATATTATGTATCTGTACAGATGTGCAGGCCAGCACAGCGGATGTAAAGAGCAGGGCAGAGAAACATCTGGAGCGATGGCCAGAGACACAGACAGTGAGGAGCTGAAGGCCTGCTGGCTGTCTGCTGCACGGTGCAGGCTGTACATCCTGATGGCTGTGGACATGAACAGGTGCTTGAAGCACTTCCCGTGCAGCTCAAGGGGAGAGCCGCAGGCTACAATCGCTGTGGGGCTCTGTCAGCTCACTACAGGGTGGGAGGCTTTTTCCAAAATTAAGATCAATTCAGTTTCTTGTTGATGTTCTCTTTCCTTTTGTTTCTGAGCAATCTAGTCACACACACACACACACACACACACACACACACACACATCACACACACACACACACACACACACACACACACACACACCATCATTCTGCATACAGTAGTGTCATACTATCAGTGGTTTTCCCATGTAAATTGAACAAAATAAGTGTGAATATGTCAAGGTCAGTTTCCAATATAATTAGTTTGGCACATGCAGTTGTATGCACTCACCATGGAGGAACAAGGCAGCAGAGATCATGCAGTCTAAACAAAGAGTACCCCTGCTTACCTGTAGCTGCTCATATTGTTTCATATGGTCGAAATATTCAAGTAGCTTTCAGAATGATGTGAACCCCAACAGTTGATCATCTTTCATGAGATGAGGAGGATCAGACTCCAACATGTGAGGCGTAAGGTGCAGAGCGATGAAATACTGACATCAGTGGCCGTTCTGTATTTTTGCAGGAAGAAAAATAAGTCGCCAGAACCCCCTGAAAAACATCCACATAGCCAACTGCCCCAATAGAAGCACATATTCTTTGTCTAACAATGAAAGAAGAGTTTTGCTTTCTGGAGAAATAATCCAGCTTTAGATAAATACTGCTAATGAGGCAGCCTCATTGTCTGAGCGGGCTCCCCCCCCCCTCCCCATCTCTCTCTGTATGTGGCTGGGAGAATACAGTGCTGGCTGTGTTACCAGGATGCAGCACTAACTCTTGTGTTCTTTTTAGGCCCAGACCCTCCCAGGCTGTGTATTGTGCTCTTGTCCTTCCTCCGTCAGCCTGTGTCAGCCAAAGACAAGAATTATGGTCGGTTAGATCAAAGTTTGGAGCAGGAGCAACAGCTGTTATTGGATGACCAGCTAAAAGAGCCGAGCAGACGGGGGGGGTGGTACGGGAGCCATGGTGTGCTCGTTGTATGCAGCCTTTTGTTAAACACTTTGAGATCATTGTTGATGGCTAAAGAGTGTTCTCTTCTTATCACATGGCTACAGCTACTCAGTAGGGATCTCCAGGCAAAAGAGCAGAGCCGTTGCTTTGAGAAATGTCTTTATCCGTCTCCGGGTGCACAGTCCACATAAATCATCTGAGCAGAACGTACAGAGTGGGCAGATGGCTGACAATGGCAGGTAGATATCGCCACCTGTGTGGCGTGGAATCTAAACGTGATAAATGAACATCATGTTAATGTGACAGAGATGCAATGAAAGCCAGGCTCTCAGCTGGAGAGCGTTCACCCCCACACACACCTACACTGAGATGCATTGATGTTTTTGTTTGAACACCAAGAACTAGAATGTATCTATTCGATGCACTTTCCCTGAACCTGCTTCATCGACCTTTACTCCAGATGGTGATTTACTTCTCCTCCCAGAATGCTGCTAAAAGGCTCGCATGAATCTGTTGCATACAGCTGGGACCTACAGTATGCTTACTGTCACGAGCAAAATGTAAAGGAAGTTAAGGTAATGCATGTTGATGCCAAGTATGACAACTTTCAGTTTGGCCTATAAAAGAAATGTCATAATATTCAGGAGGGCTAACATTTCCTACTATTGTCAGAAGGTGGCACTAATCATCATGTAAATGTGTCTTTGGACTTTTATCACTGGATTACTTATCATTTTGTATGTCCTTGGACTAAGTAAGCATTCATTCTTACATTCATTAGGAGAGAAACAATTATATAATGAATATGATTATTTGGTAATAAATAACATTGGTGCAGAGAGGGAACTGCGTTATTGGTCAGTGATTGCAAATGTGATCCAGTGTGAGACTGTTGTCAAGCAACCATTACAACACCTATCATATCATCATTCTCTTAGTCTAAGCTTTTTCACAGAGTTAAACTGAATTGCAAAGATATTTCCAAACAACTTTGAAAAAAAAATGGTGATAATGGTTAATGTTACATCAGGAACCAAAACATCAGCCCTTTGGTGATAGAGTGCTGTTGGTGTATCCTCGTCGGTAAGTTTAGTTGGAGTGGTGCTAGCAAACTCAAATGATGTATGAAACTCGAGTAACGCTTGCCGAAAGTTTGCTCTGCGTCTGTTGTGAACCCACCATCAGGACCCCTGCAATATGTAGTCATGCTAATGTTAGAGTACAGAGTATTTATTTCTACATCCATCATGATTCTGAATCACAGAACAGATACGTACCATCAGCTTTTTTTTACACTCAGATTGTCTCCGTCTATTTTGGGTGAAGTGTAATCGGCTACTTTAAATCCCACACATCTCCTTCTGACTATTTTGAACTTACTTTTTGAATTCTTTTTTATTATTCTATAATCAACATTGAAGCACCACAGTTTCAGGTTCTACTGTCACTACGGCCTTATACCTTCCATCAGTTCATATTGGAAAGTATTTGTCCCCAAGACATTTTCCTTTATTGACCCTTACTCTAAACCAGTGCTCTACAGCTTAATGATTAGTCGATTCATCGATGAGTTGATTAGTTGCCACACAAATGAACCTTTGATTACATTGGTAATTGTTTTTCTTTCAACTAAAACGGGGATGTAATCATGACGTTGGAAATAAAAGGGTCTATGATATTAATGATAATAGAAACATAATGACGTGATAAGTGTCTGTTACTGAGAATTGTTACTTTCGATTTGTAATTGCCACTTTGGCTTTTTCATGAAAACAAATAGAGACCCTGTTTGTTTTCTGAAAAGCCACATTGCAAATAGGAGCTCATTTCTGTCCAGTTGAATATTTCATTCCTCTGGTGGGAAGCAATTTCCCTTTAGCATTTTATTTGTGTTTTCAGTAATGCTGTTTTTAATGTTGTGTGTATGTGTGTATGTGTGTGAGTGTGTGTTTCACGGGTTCATATTACAAATGAATCATTTGTGGGTGGTAGAAAGTTTGTTGCAAGAGTTTAATTGAAGCCTGATTGATTTACTCACACTCAGTATGGGTCAACAATCAATTTGCAGCTCTGGATTTTCACTGAAGGCTTTCAATAACAGGCTGCATTGTGAAGGCAATGGGATTCTGCAGACACAAAAGGGAAGCAAGAAAGCTCAGGAGATGCTGAGAAAAGAAATGAAGAAAACATATTTTGGCTGCATACTTCTAAGACTGTCTAACATTCCTAACTGAAGGCTCATGTGTGGCAGGACACACATTCACAGACTTTCTCCAAGAAGAATCCTCTGAAATGCTGATACCTGAAAGGAGATAAACATTGCCTGGTGAATCTGTGGGCAGAACATTCACAATAGGTCTTTGTTTATTTTTAGTTCTGTAGGGCAGTGGTTCACAAACTTTTTTCAATAAAGTACCCCCTTTGAAAAAAAAGTACCCCCTGATCAGCGCAAAAACAATTTGTTAAGGGAAAAATGCCTATATAAAGAGGTACAGTAGGCCTACAGTGCTGCATCATCATTTATTAAAACAACAACATTGTAACTGAGAAACACTTAAAGGTAGGGTAGGTACGTTTTGAGAAACCGGCTCGAGATCGCTAGAATTTGAAAATACACAGCCGGAACAAATCTGCCACTTCCTTACAGAGCCCCTCCTCCAACACACACGAACGCGCACATGACCAATGAGGGCACGAGATAAGTTTGTGCACAGATGGAAGGCTGACAGGCAGGTAGGCCATCCAGTTACTTTAGCCGGGCCGGCTAAAATGATTGGTCGTGCTTTTTACAGTACTACAGCTTCCACAGATGACATTTTTTTATGGATTTTTTGTCAAAGCACTTAAGATATTCATTGTTATCGGGATGTTAAGAGCATTCCATGGAATATAACAAAAAGTGTATCTCGAGCCAGTTTCTCAAACTTACCTACCCCACCTTTAAATGCTACATTTAAAATGTTTACAATCCATCACTAAATTCATGGCAAACCAATTTTAACATCATGCAATAACACTAAGACTGCATTGAACTGATCTTTTTAATAAGTTGTACAATTTAGTGAGAAACATGGGCTTGTCAGGATCTTTGTCATTCTCTGTGACAGGGAGGCACCTGCAGTTATTACACTTCGCGTTTTGAAATATGTGTAATTCTGTTAATATAAAACCCACACTGCTCAAACTTCGTTACTTTTCCTAAAATTGGTATATCTATTTATTTATTTTGGGGCGTGGGGAATGAAGAGAAAAAAAAATATGAACATTTTATGAGCATGGGATTTTGACCCCTCATATAAACATATGCATAATGCTGCGCTATACTTGCGGCCACACACCGTTGTTTAGGTCCTTTGATAAGCAGGCAGTCATATAATTAACTACAACTAGCTAGATCTGATAGATTTGGACATAAACGCGAGTGAAGTATAACCGGACGCGAGAAAGAGATCAGAGATCAGATCAGCTGCTGCTGACGGAGAACACGCAGCTCTGCATGATCACAGCTCCGCCGCTGTGACGGACCGTTGAGTGGAGCAAAATGAAATACACTAAGAGTTAGACCTAACACACTTAGCTAGTTTATCTACTCTGGAACTAGCTAAACTAGTTATGAGAAATATATTTATTCTTTACTGTCGGGTCACTTATTACAGGTTCAGCAAGCTGCACGAGACTGACGGGCTGTCAGGAGAGGGAGAGGAATAGAGAGCACCCCGTTTATTTTTCCCATTTTATTATCCAGAATTACTGTAAACCTTTGAATAAAGTAGTTAATCTACTATTAGTAGTTTGTTTAAATGCATTACTTATGTTGTTTTTTTCATTAACATAAAATAAATCTCATGTACCCCCTGCAGTACTCCAACGTACCCCTAGGCGTCCGCGTACCCCCATTTGAGAACCACTGCTGTAGGTGATGGAAATGTGCTGTGCTCGTTTTCACTTTCTCTATTCCTTGCTATGAAATACTGCACCGTTATCACACAGTAGCACAACAATAAAGGCTCATTTTATTGAGAAGCTTTTCCTCCCCCACATAATTTGCCAAGAACCGATGAAGTGGTCATGTGACTTGGTGGCCACGAGGGACCCTGGCAGGGACCCTGGCAGGGTCTGATTAATAAGCAACAGGCAGAGTGACTTCAGACTGCCTCCATTCACAGCTCCCTGTGTGAGGAAAACTCTCAGCTCACTGTGTGTGTGTGTGTGTGTGTGTGTGTGTGTGTGTGTGTGTGTGTGTGTGTGTGTGTGTGTGTGTGTGTGTGTGTGGTGTGTGTGTGTGTGTGTGTGTGTGTGTGTGTGTGTGTGTGTGTGTGTGTGTGGTGTGTGTGTGTGTGTGTGTGTGTGTGTGTGTGTGTGTGTGTGTGTGTGTGTGTGTGTGTGTGTGTGTGTGTGTGTGTGTGTGTGTGTGTGTGTGTGTGTGTGTGTGTGTGTGTGTGTGTGTGTGTGTGTGTGTGTGTGTGTTAAAATCTTCCAAAATCTTCCGATATTATTTGACTTTAGACTCAAAAGTACAGCATGTTTTAAGAGTTAAGAGGAGCTAAAGTCAAGAGGACATAGGTAACTTATAAACAATCAGAGTTTATAATGGCGCATTTCCACTACACGGTCGGCCTCGGCCACACTCGGTACGGCTCGGTACGGCTTGGCCGCGTTGGGCCTTAACAGGGCCGACTCACTTCATGCTGCGCTTCCATTACAGTTTAGGAACTGGGGTAGTTACTATAGTAACGCAGTGTAGGCGGAGCCGTGACGTCATCTTCAATGAGAAATCCAGAAACACAACACAGCCGTTAGCTGTGAGCACTCAGAGCTCACAGCTCCTTATATATGTTCAGAAACTCGACAAAAGTTAAACAAGTACACACCACAGACTGCCTGTGTCATGGTGAATACAGTCGCTGCCTTATTTATGTCTGTATAGGCCGTTGTTGTGAGTGTGGACGGTCGGGGCATATACTGCGTTAGCTTAGCCAATCTCCATCTAGAAAAACACGAATTTTAAAAGGTTTTTCGCCTGCCGTCTGTCTGCAGACTTGACAAAGCATTAATTCATGGTTTTTACTAACCGGTATCAGTATGTTGTTACTTCGGCATCATTTTGAAACGTGTATTACAATTAAATCACGGTCAAATATGTCCATCTTGTTGTAGTTCTAGCCCTCTTGCCAGCGCTCCTCTCTCTAGTTTAGCATACTCAGCCCGACTCAGCCCTGTTTGTTGGCCCCGATAGAACCACAATTTTCTAGGGCCAGAAAAGAGGGGAAAAAGTGGCCCCGCGCCGTGCCGCGCCGGAACGAGGCCTAGTGGAAGCACAACCAAAAAAGGGGACGGCACGACACGGCACGCTTAAAGCGAGCTACGCGCTGCAATGGAAATGCGCCATTAGTTACCAGTCAGTGTAAATGCAGTCGGGCGCAGGTGAGATTTTTGAAATGGGGGGCGATGAAACTGAGAGAAATTATTTTCACGATATTTACTTACTATTTGTTTTATTATGTGTTTTACAATCATAAGTAACATTAACCGTAAGCTCAAATATGAACTGTTTCAAGATCAAATATAATACAATGTAATAGGGATGTCCCGATCACCTTTTTTTGCTCCCGATCCGATTCCGATCATTTGATTTTGACAATCTGCCGATACCGATTTTTCCCGATCCGATCTTTATGCAATGCATTAAGAGGAAAAAAAAGGTAACAGATAACGGCTGGTCATCCAACGCGATGAATTCAGCTATCTTGGCTGTTCTGGGGTAGTTTCTCTTTCCTTTTAAAAGTCTCTGAAAGTGTTGGTTGTTTCAGTGCCGTTACCTGAGTGGCCGCTGTGTACTCGTCGTGTTGTTGTTGGTGGTGTTTGTATTAGATTGGTCGTGTTGAACGTAGCTCTGTTCTTTCCACCACGCGGAACCTCCGCCTTGCAAACATTGCATCTGGCTGTTACACTGCCTTCGCTTTCAATTTTATAATACTTCCAAACTCCTGACATTTTCTCTGTCCCGACTCCCGAGTCACCAGCTGAACGTAGCCTCTTGTTAGCTTACTGCTACTATTAGACACTGCGCTCACTCTGTTGCCAGATTTGAGAGAAATAAGCAACCAGGTCTATGAAAACAAGCCCAAAAGAAGCAACACATACATGATGTTGTGTAATTTTAACCCAAAACTAAGGCCTCAGGATGACTTTAAGTCGTGAACATGGTCATTTTTGTTTTGTAACATTAAATAAAATGTATAAAAATATTTTATAAAAAAAAAAAAAAAAAAAAAATTCCGATCCCCGATTTTTTTCTCCCGATCCCCGATCACGTGAAAATCACGTGATCGGCTCCGATCCCCGATCACGTGATCGGATCGGGACATCCCTACAATGTAAGTATGTATGTGGATTAACAAATGAATTGGGATTTACCTTTAAAGGTAGGGTAGGTAAGTTTGAGAAACCGGCTCGAGATACACTTTGTGTTATATTCCATGGAATGCTCTTAACATCCCGATAGCAATGAATATCTGAAGTGCTTTGACAAAAAATCCATAAAAAAATGTCATCTGTGGAAGCCGTAGAACTGTAAAAAGTCCCGGCTAAAATAACTGGATGGCCTACCTGCCTGTCAGCCTTCCATCTGTGCACAAACTTATCTCGTGCCCTCATTGGTCATGTGCGCGTTCGTGTGTGTTGGAGGAGGGGCTCTGTAAGGAAGTGGCAGATTTTCTCCGGTTGTGTATTTTCAAATTCTAGCGATCTCGAGCCGGTTTCTCAAACTTACCTACCCTACCTTTAAGTGCAAGAAGGATCATTTATTAAGGCGTTTGAGGAAATAACAATTTAGAGGAATAACAATAAGTAAAAGTAATCTATATATTACACATATGTACCCACATGACTTATTTATACAGTATCCTGCTGTGTAGGACAGCTCTAACTTAAACGCTGCCCCACACAGGCCTGACTGGTACATGCACACATATTACTTAATGCATATTATTAAACATATGTACACCTAAATTACTTCTCTATATATATTCCACTTGCATAACAAAACACAACTTAAGGCTGCCGTGTAGGACAGCTCTAACTTAAAAACGCCCCCACACAGGCTTGACTGGTACATGAACATATATTTCTTAATGTGCACTATATATACGTTTACTGACTGGAAATAGGCTCCTCAAAGGACCCAAAAACTGTTCTCGCTTCGTTACCCTGCACAAATTGCTGGGCAATTTGTCTTTTATTCAGTCTGTCGAGCTTCTCTTTTTGAATACTGCACACAGCAACCCCATTGAGTCTTTTTTTACTCATGGTCGATCACAACCATGTTTTTAATCTACGCAGTCCACTAAAGCTGCACTCTGCCTCAGCAGATGACCATCAACAATCGTAGTGTCTCTACCTGATCAAATAGGCCACAAACTTCGGGGCCCATTGCTTTTAAATTTTTTTTACGGCATCTGCAGTTGTTTTGACATCATTCTTGTTTTTAAACATAGCTAGTTGGAATTTCAAGCTTTGTTCATTCAATTCAGGATATTTTCGAACCACATAATTTGTTAAACCACTAAGCAGTGTGTTTTCCAAGTATTTGATCATTTCTATGCCTTTTTATTTATTTATTTATTTTATTCTATTTTTATTGTTTTTTTTGTATTGCGTGATTCATTCTACCGTGTCGTGTACTGTTTTTATACTGTTCATGCTCACTGCTTGTAGCACTTCGGGATTTGAAGTCAAATATGAAGTGCTTTATAAATGAAACCCATTATTATTATTATTAGGAAGCAGTGTACCTCTCAAAGGAATCAATTAAACAGAGCTGATGACATCTTCATACATTGATATTGTAATCTATCATTTTATATATTTTTGCCTAAAAAATATAATAAATTATGTGAAGCATTAATGGTATCAAAGCCAAATGTAATCTAGTCATACAGCATCATATTATATATATGGTTTAATTTAAAAAACAAATCACAAATTGGGATCAATTCTTATCTTTATCTTATGCCAGCCATATTTGAGATGTTCTTTTGTTGTATTTTGGTTATTTTTGACTGAGATATGCTGCTCCTCTGGAACACGCATCAAGTATAGTCATTTGGCTTTCAACTTCCTCCTTTTCTCTCATGTTTGTTCTGTAACAAAACGTTTGCAACTGTGAAGAATCACAGTAAATGTTAATTGAAATATAATACAACTGGGATCACGGTACATTGCATTGAGGGCCTTTTTTTAAACCTTTTCTTTTACAATAAGGCCTCAGCACTGAATGTTGTTGCCTGTTTAGCACTGCCCCGTTCCCCCCATCATAACTCACACAGTGAAGCCGGCACACTGAGCACCTGATGTTTTTAACTGAAGTCATTGCTGATGCTTGCACTGTGACATTTTTTTGGAGCTTAGCATGAAAACCCTAATCCCTATAACATTAATGTCTAGAGGAAAATTAAATCAGATGAAATAACAGTTTATTTATCAAGAAACGAAATTAGTACATTTTAAATAATGAATGATATCTCCAACATGAACACTGTGATGAACAAAAGCTGCTTTCGGTCTCCCTATCTGACTAATTAGTCTTTTGTTTCCTTTTCATGTGTTCCTGCTTGGAATGACATGCCATTATATGCGAATTCCATTGTCTGTATTGTAAAGAGCTAACCTGTAATTATTGAGACACTTTCCTGAATCTTCCATATGTTCTCTTTATCTGATTTAAAATCAGGGGAGGGAACAGATATATCATTTAGGTGAGGAGGCAGTAGGTTTCCACATTAATCATACACCATCACCTGCCCACATCCTTGACATGGATACTGTGATGAGTCGGCCACTTGAGACTTGGCTCTCACTCATGCATTAATAGCAGGGGGACATCACACAGTTGGGGAGTTATTGTTTACCGGGGGCGCTTAACTAGTGCTGCGGCATGTTGTCATTTTGGAACAGATGGCAGAGTTAGTGGTTAACAAGTACATGGTCTGTGGAATAATCTGTGTGCAATTATTGGGGGCATGCCTGGACATTTGTGTGAAGCACAAGAGATAATATTTCAATTAGCTGAAGGCCATTGTGGAGGAACCTAACTCCTAGATTCCACCGGGTCCGTCTGCGCCGCGTTGCGGTTTTGGTCCGGCCTCCTCCGGCGTCATACTCTACCAGGCGCGTTTCAGAAGCATTTCAGAAGCGGGGCGTCTTGCCTGCCGGCTCGCAGTTTTTGTTGATTTGGGCATATTTCCTGGACAGGCTACTTTGTACAGACAAAGTTAATAATAACTGTAATATTCCAGTTATAAACGACATGAATCAAAGATGTGTTGCTGTATTTTAGTGGTAAAAAAATGCATTCATCATCATAATTATTCTATATATATAATTTACACAGTGCCTGTAAACCGGAGGAGAACGCTGGCATTTCTCCTCCTACTTGAAAGACTACGGAGGGATAGGCTCTATATATATATATATATATATATATATATATATATATATATATTAGGGCTGTCAAGTTAACGCGTTAATAACGCGTTAACGCAAAAAAAAATTAACGCCACTAATTATTTTAACGCGATTAACGCATGTGTATTTTTTGTCCTCGGCCGCCGTAGTTTCAGAGCGCATCGAGTTTAAAATACCATCTACAAGCTGATGCTGACAGCCCCGCTCCTGCTGCCCGCTTGTGGCAGACCACACTTCCACGCTCACCGGCAGGCCCGGACTGGCCATCGGGAGGACCGGGAGGGTGTGTGTATGTGTGGCGCGAGCGAAGCACACCTTACGTGTTGTTGTTAGCATCTGGTGCTAGCTAGCTGCGCTAACAGATATAAGGAGCTGTTTCAATGAAAACAGAGGAGCGACATTTCGCCGACAACTGCGCCGAGCACTTGACTTTATGCAGGTAGCCAGACAGCACACTCAGCACGGATAGTGCCGCAACACAGCTCATACACACAGGCATATATGCCTTGAGCTGCACATAGCTCCAACGATCCTCCACATTCACACACACACACACACACACACACACACACACACACACACACACACACACACACACACACACACACACACACACACACACACACACACACACACACACACACACACACACACACACAGTATTATTGTATGAGAGAGGTTCCAGGTTGAATTGAGGCGAATATTTGTAATGTTCAGGTTGTTGTGTTTAATATTCATGAGAATATTTGTCATTGTTCAAATGATAATAAACAAACATATAAAGCATAGTTGTCCACTCATATGTTGATAAGAGTATTAAAAACTTGAAAAATATCCCTCTAAGGTACATTTAGAACAGATAAAAAATGTGCGATTAATTTGCGATTAATCGCGATTAACTATGGACAATCATGCGATTAATCGCGATTAAATATTTTAATCGACTGACAGCCCTAATATATATATATATAGGATATATAGCTCTGAACGTTCCACTTCCTGCCTGCCCGACCTTACGTTACGGCTGCGCCGCGACAAAAATAGGATTCGATCCTAATTTTAGAGGAGCCCTGCGCCGAGCCGCTTCTGGGACGCTTCTGAGCCGTAACGCGCCGCGTGTGGTGGAATAGCACCCATTGACTAGAGTGGCCGCGATCGCCGTGAGCACCGCGGCGCAGCCGTAATGCGCCCGTAACGCGCCCGTAACGCGCCGCAGACGGACCCGGTGGAATCTAGGGGTAAGAGTGTTATAGGAAACAGTGAAGCCTCCTGACAGCAGATCTGCATTAGAAACACAGTTCTTTATGTTTTCTCCTCTTAAAAAATGTCATAGTTGAGCTGCAAAGTTGTTCCACTTGTAAAACTCAGCTCATCATTCTGTTATCTCACTGTTGTTTCTGTGTCTTCTGATATGAAATATAACGACCTGCAAACACAGGGGACAGAGTCCTCCCATCAGAAGCAGTAGGCTTAAGGACAGGTTTTAAGGCCACGTTCCCACTGGGGGAAGCCAGACGTCCTGATGTTATCTAAATCGTTCCTCTAACCTTGTGATTGATGAATGCCAAGTTAACCGATCAATAGCACTGATATAACTTGAGGCCGCCCTGAAAGGACCTACATGTCCCACTGTCTCATAAGGAGCTGATAGGACAAACAGAGGGAGGAGTGATGAGCCTTATGAAGCTCTGGATTTCTTCTTGTTGCTCGCGGGTGCATGGGTTTACAGGTCATGAATATTGAACCTTTAAACTTGGACTTTCCACATTATGGATGTCATGTTATGTCTTGAGTGCTTCAGCTGAAGAAACAGAACATGTGAAATCCATAGACTCACTTAGTGTTCATGAATATTTCAGAACATCATTGACCAGAGTGACTTGCTGAGTGGACCTACAGACGAGCAGCACCAGCTCGTATCAGAGAAAAGTTGCTTCTTGGCACCTGAACTGGTGTTTTGTAGTTGTGAGTCTGCACCAAAGTATTTTTTTAAATTGCAATCACGAGCAACAGCTGTCTTGGATGGACCTGATGCCCTTTGAAAGGTTGATTCAAGTGAACACATGGAGAGCAGTGAACGTGCCGCTTTCTGTCTTTTTGAACATCCTGCAGGTGAAGCATCATTAAAGACCAGGAGCAGCTTTAAAGTTGCTGTAAAGTGTCTTTACTGTAGGGTATTTTTATTATATGTACAGCACTTTGGCTCGACCAAAAATCGTTTAAAAATGTGCCATATAAATAAAACAGAATAAGTTCCTTACCTGCTGTAATCCAATTGTCTTAATCCTTTCACATGGTTTACAAATGTTACTTTCATATGTTTATAAATGCTAAATCAACTGCACTCTACAATCTTCTCTGGATGAAGGAGTAATGGTTATGTGCAATGAGAAGTATAAGGTCGCCTTCACACCTAATAGTCCGTTCTTTGGTGCACACCAGACGTGTTGTTACATTGTTTCATTTTCCGTCTGCAAACCTCAAATGGACTATAAACAGTAAACAAAAGTCATTTGTACGGAAATGCTGTTCAACAATTGGTCAGACATTAAGCGGCTAAAAACGACATTTATACCGTAGCCTCCACCATGGTGCATCGGTAGGTTATTTTCATGCTGCTGTGCGGCCGGCGCATATGAATATATAATCAGACAATATGCGTTACAAAACATTATAACAGATATAATGAGAGAGGCTCTGCAGTAAGGAGGAGGTTTCACCGACGACAGAGGGCTCTGCTGAGACTGTGTCACAGCCTTTTTGCTGTACACAGGGGACCAGTGAGGTAAGCAGTCACAAAAGCAAATATAGCCTATCTTATGTTCATCGTTGTTTATATCTCCGTGAACTAATTAATGATTTCAGAATGACTGAAAGCATGACCCTATAGACCAGCGGTTTTCAAAGTGTGAGGCGCGCCTCCCCTGGGGGGCGCCAGAGAGCTTCAGGGGAGGCGCAGCGTGAGAAAAAAATAAAGAGAAACAATGAAATCTAGCTCGTTAACTTCAGCTAACTTTATGCGAGCGGCAACATGGATCGATTTTTAGTGAAGTTACCTAAAGTGAGAGAGGAGACAGCGTCTGGCCACCCCAGTTGGCAGCTTTGTTTTGAAATAAAAGTTGTGGCTCATCGGACATTTATCAGAGAAAATCCCTGATGTCCGAGTGCAAGTGAATGCAGCACAAGACGCGAGCCTTGTAACCCTGGCGCGAGCGAGGAAATGTGATTGGCGGCGATTTCATTTGAACGGGCGGCAGAAAACGAGAAGCATTCGGACCCAAGTACACGGAAGGAATAAGGTATTTGCGGTCTACAATGACAGAGAAGAGACTGTCAAGTTTGGCTGTGCTCAGCATTGAATCAAAACGCACTAAAGCTTTGGATGTTAATACGTTTGTGAGGCGTTTTGCTGAACAAGATGGTAATCGCCGCATTCAGCTGTAATAGGCACGGATGACTCGAGCATTAAAAACTGTTAAGATGATGACCTTACGTGTGTACATATATTTTTTTCTTTGTGGGGCTCTGCCCTGAGAAAGTCAAATAAGATGGTGTGTAAAACTACACTGCCCAGACAAAAATAAGTAACCACTTTGATTTAACTAGGCCAGTAGGTAAGGGCATTCCACTGGATAATAATACCCCTGCATTATAGCAACAACAATAATAATAATAATAATAGCAATAATAATTGGGAGGGGGGGCGCGGCTGTTCTTATATTCTCTGAGGGGAGGCTCACCTTCCCACACTTTGAAAACCCCTGCTATAGACGACTTGTCCACCTCTTCCTCCTCATAGGACTCGACCACATCTACGACCTGTGTTCAAGATATTGTCGAGGTCGTCATACTAAATACATGTATCTTTAATATCGGTGAGCTGCCACTTTTTATGTATGGTTGACTGAGCTATTTTTCTTTTACACAACACTGTTCAACACTCACACCAGTCAGCTTCATTCCTTCGTTAAAGATTTTTGAAGACCTCCACGCTCTTGTGTACCTTTTACAAAGGTTCTGCCCAGATATCCAGAAGGCATCTGTGTTCTTCGTAGCTCCATGTTTGTCCCCTGTCGCTCATTTTGTTAGCCACAACTTGCTAACTTCTCCTCCAGTAAGCAGAGCAGGAAATGACTCGTAAATACTACACTTCCTTTGTTTTGGTGCGGACTGTGTTCACACCAGCGATGAACCGCTCCAGAGTTCACTAGCAAGCGGTCCGAGACCACCTCTTTTAGGCGGACCAGAGTCCGGTTGTTTAGTTCACATCAGAGGTCTCGGACTGCGTTCACACCAACACAAACTAACCGCACCAAGGGGTTAATAAACGCTCCAGTTTGATTCAACCGTACGAAACAAGGCTGGTGTGAACGCGACCTTAGTTGTCATTTAAATATCCTTAAGCCCAAAACAAGTTCAATATTTGGTCATATTACCTTTAAAATGATTTTAACTTTAAACTAAATAGCTTTTCGTTTTGTTAGAAGACCCAGAAGATCATTAATGAGTGAAGTGAAAACTCTCTTGGCAGGAAAAGTTTAATATGACCGTTTTTACTGGATTTCATTTACAACCTCATTTTCTACAAAGCTCCTTGCATTGCTTCAGACTTTACCATGCTCATTAAATTTCATGGAAGCTTATGTAGGCCTGGGTTTTAATTAATGCTCAACGCTTGAGTGGCAATCTTAATAGTCTTTTAAATGGTCAATACAAAAATGAATGTTTCTCATTAATCAAAATCCTATTGTAGTAATTTTCTCGTAAGCTGTTTTCTTAGCCTTGCTGTAACACACTTCTCATTTAAGCCAAGAAGTCTTTGTCCTAAATTGAAAATAATTGTGTTTTCTCATAATGTTAAAATACTTTGGGGGAGGAAACTTCGCCACAGTGAAGTCTGAGTCTGATACGCTTTAATGATCAATCCTTGCTTTATACAAAGTGTCTGTTTCTGCACTCACTCAGCAACAGCCAATCAGAGTGATTTTTTAGGCAAAAGGCTGCTGTGGATTCAATATGTCAAACTGGCAGCAGAGGTTGTTGGGCCAAAAAGTACGGACAGCGCCAGACACATCGCGAAAACTAGACGGACAGGCGCTCAATGGCCTCTTCAAGTTGACCGACAGCCCATAATCAGCCTGGTGTGTCAGGGCCTTATCAGAGTGTTCTTATGTTGGTGGTTGACATTTAGGACTTTTAATACTAGCCCAAAATACTTCCCAAATAACAAAAAGTCAAAGAAAACTAATAACAGAACAAGCTTCATAAATATTTCTACCATTTATTTTATTCTTCAGAGTTTCTGTTTCACAGAAAGATGATGCCATGCTCTAACCTGCTTCCTGTGATTGAGTGAACTGAAAAACATCTCTCTCTCAAAGGCACATGAAGGACATACTGACTCCAGACACAGCTGATAACTGAGAGCTGCCTGCTCTAAACCTGTGACTGGCTTATTGGGCCACTTAGCCCGTGCTATCTGAAACCCAGCCTTATTGGCCTCCAACTGCTCCACCTCCTCCTCTGGCTTCCTGAACCCGTCTGTCGAGAGGCTGCAGAACACCAACTAGAGATGCTCTCTTGCAGCCTGAATCATTTTTCGTTTTGCAGTTTATTATCTGGACACCATATGCTTGTTTAGATGCTCCTTTTTTTCAAAGTCGCTAATGTCTTCTCCATTCTTAACAACCTAATTAAGTCAGCTAACAATATAGCAGCAGGAGAGTGTTGCCGTGGAATGACTGTAAAAAGATTGATGCAGGGAGAGGTGGGTGTTTCATGTGTCCATGTCTGTAGGTCAAATATATGAGGGGCCGTGTAGGCCAAAATTCAAACTCACCTCGCACACACACTACTGAAAACATCTGGCCTTGCACAAACACTACTGAAATACTCTCACATTCACTACTGAATACACACGCAACTGAAAATGAAACCTAACACACATACTACTAAAAATGTACCTCACACACACGCAACTGAAAATTAACCTCACACAAACACTATTGAAATCCTCTCACATTCACTACTGAACACCTCGTAGAGATGGCAAATCCGGATCATTTTACGGACTCAGGGTCTTCTGAGTCAGTCATTGAAGAGATCCGGATCATACGAGTCATTTGAGTCATATGAGTCAGCATGACCAAGACCGTAGAAATCCTATTGGTGAAACCGAAAAGTTGTTGCATTTCACGAGCATATTATTATTCCATATATTTTGAATATATATATATATATTTGTATATATATATATATATATATATATATAATATCTGCATGTATATTTTCTATTTCGACATGTATATTTTATATTTTATATTTTATTTTATTTTTATTTCTATTCTTGTATATTTTGTAGTATTGTAAAATGCCTTATGCTGCTGTAACAACAACAATTTCCCAATTTGGGATCAATAAAGTACTATCTATCTATCTATCTATTAAACTGACGTTATATTAACCTCCGCTACACAGTGTATTTTGCTTTAATAAAAAATGTTGATCACAAAAAAAAGGGTTATTTTGCGATTTGGCAAATCTGAGTCTGCTGTTGACTCGTGCATGAGGACGAGTCTGCTGGATCTCTGGATCTGCTGCTATATACGGCTCCGAGTCCGCACGAGTCTGATCCGCTGTGTGTTGCAGCGAGTCAGGATTTGCGAATCTGCGAATCTGCGAATCCGAGTCTGCTGTGTGGACTCGTGCATGACGACGAGTCTGCTGGATCTCTGGATCTGCTGCTATACGGTTACGGCTCCGAGTCCGCACGAGTCTGATCCGCTGTGTGTTGCAGCGAGTCAGGATTTGCGAATCTGCGAATCTGCGAGTCTGCTGTTGGAGCCGTCGGCTCCTCTGAGTCCCCACGAGTCTGCAGGAAGTTTCACTGATCCGCGTCCCCTCCCCTGAGCCAAACGATCACTTCTGGCAGCTATCCTGTGACTGTATACTTGCTAAAGGGTAGGTAGATGGACTTGGGGTACGTTGTAATGTGATTTTACATGTTATAAAGAGAGTAGCGAGTGACGCAATTTATAGTTTTAATTTGTACGTCACACCAAGTGTGGGACTCAAGGACTCGGGTTAATGGAGAGGGGAGACTCGTCATGACCAGCTCATTTCTAGGATCCGGGTTAATGATCCGGATGAATCAGGACTCGCCCATCTCTAACACCTCGCACACACACTCCTGAAAACATTTTACTGAAAGGTTCTCAGTAGGGAATGTGCATGTGTTTCACCTATGTGTGTGAGGGGGATTCTTGCTGTAATGGAAGTCATTGTAATGAAACGGAAGTACCAAACTGCTAGTGGTCTCTCTGCTAGCTCCGTTAGCCCCGTTAGCTTCATTAGCTCCAGGCTGCTACAGGGGCTCAGCTGATCCGGAGAACACAACTTGAACTCGGACGTGTTTGTTGTGTTGATGCCTGGTGGAGTATTCTTCATTGAAATATCAGACTTATCTTATGGCTCTGCGGTTCAAACAGACCGTCCCTGAATGCAGTTTCTTCGGTAAGTGAAATTCAAGCACTTTATTTCTTACTGGTCATTCAGCTAACGAGCGAGACGAAGCTACATCTGTGCTAACGATGCTATCCGTAGCATACAAGTTAAAACATAATAGAGAAGTGTAAAACATTAAGAAGGATTATACTGTAGAACAAAAGGCTTCTGTGTGAGGTTGGTAAAATAAGGTCATCCTCGTACATTAGTTAGTTTGCTAGTTAGGTAACTGTATGCATGTTATTGTTCATTTAAATTAGCTATGCTCGACGATGCAGACAGCTAGTGTCACAGTAGTGTTGAAGAGCAGCGTACTGTATATGAGATTAACCTCACTATAAGATCTGTGTATTTAAAAAATATGAATCTCACATTTACAGTTGGTTCCAGAAATAACGTTAACGTAGATATTGCAATATGGTTTATTGAGCTGGAGTTAATTATTGAAGCTTACTGGTTAACGTTACCATCATAATAAACGAACGAACCCAAACGTTGTTGTTTTTATTAATATTATTACCAATACTTAGCATTTTATTATCATTACACTGGAGAAACCGACTTATTGTGGCAGCAGAACCAGGCTTGGATTTTCGTCATTTTAGGGGCAAGGCCATTTGGCCTTTGGTGTCACACATTTTTTTCAGGGCGGAAAGGCCACATGCCAGGGCACAAAGGCCATTGAGGGAAACATTAGGATTTGGAGCTTACAAATAAATAACTTTTTTTAACAAATCACTTTTTTAATATCAATAATGTCAAACATTATATCATCATACAGGCCTATGCCTCCTTAGTATTACCGTGTATAAAATGAAATACTTTACTTTGAATAATTAGTGTTTGATATGTTTTCCATCTACTACTTCTCCCATTCACAAATCCAAAATCAAATAAAAAAAAAAATCTAAAATTCTATTAATATGTAACAACTATATTCAATTTCAGAGCAGAAGAAACAGCCTTCAAGGGTCAAACTCTGCACATACATCATCAGTGCACAGTGAAGCTCCAACATTCAACTGTATGAACAAGGTGTGTGTGTGTGTGTGTGTGTGTGTGTGTGTGTGTGTGTGTGTGTGTGTGTGTGTGTGTGTGTGTGTGTGTGTGTGTGTGTGTGTGTGTGTGTGTGTGTGGTGTGTGTGTGTGTGTGTGTGTGTGTGTGTGTGTGTGTGTGTGTGTGTGTGTGTGTGTGTGTGTGTGTGTGTGTGTGTGTGTGTGGTGTGTGTGTGTGTGTGTGTGTGTGTGTGTGTGTGTGTGTGTGTGTGTGTGTGTGTGTGTGTGTGTGTGTGTGTGTGTGTGTGTGTGTGTGTGTGTGTTCGTTGGAGCTATGTGCCGCTCCAAGGCATCTCTGCTCGAAGGGAGCTGCCTGGGACGCTGCAATCATGTTGCGCGCACTATCCGTGCTGAGTGTGCTGACTTTCGTACAATGTCCCACTGTCTGGCTGCCTGCATAAAGTCAAGTGCTCGGCGCAGTTGTCGGCGAAATGTCGCTCCTCTGTTTTCATTGAAATAGCTCCTTATATCCGTTAGCGCAGCTAGCTAGCACCAGATGCTAACAACAACAACAACACTTAAGGTGTGCCTCGCTCGCCCCACACATACACACACCCTCCCGGTCCTCCCGATGGCCAGTCCGGGCCTGCCGGTGAGCGTGGAAGTGTGGTCTGCCACAAGCGGGCGGCAGGAGCGGGGGCTGTCAGCATCAGCTTTGTAGATGGTATTTTAAACTCGATGCGCTCTGAAACTATGGGGCGGCCGAGGACAAAAAATACACATGCGTTAATCGCGTTAAAATAATTAGTGGCGTTAATCTTTTTTTGCGTTAACGCGTTATTAACGCGTTGACAGCCCCCCTACTTCCGATATTATTTGACTTTAGACTCAAAAGTACAGCATGTTTTAAGAGTTAAGAGGAGCTAAAGTCAAGAGGACATAGGTAACTTATAAACAATCAGAGTTTATAAGTTACCAGTCAGTGTAAATGCAGTCGGGCGCAGGTGAGATTTTTGAAATGGGGGGCGATGAAACTGAGAGAAATTATTTTCACGATATTTACTTACTATTTGTTTTATTATGTGTTTTACAATCATAAGTAACATTAACCGTAAGCTCAAATATGAACTGTTTCAAGATCATATATAATACAATGTAAGTATGTATGTGGATTAACAAATGAATTGGGATTTACCTTTAAAGGTAGGGTAGGTAAGTTTGAGAAACCGGCTCGATACACTTTTTGTTATATTTCATGGAATGCTCTTAACATCCCGATAGCAATGAATATCTTAAGTGCTTTGACAATAAATCCATAAAAAAATGTCATCTGTGGAAGCCGTAATACTGTAAAAAGCATGACCAATCATTTTAGCCGGCCCGGCTAAAATAACTGGATGGCCTACCTGCCTGTCAGCCTTCCATCTGTGCACAAACTTATCTCGTGCCCTCATTGGTCATGTGCGCGTTCGTGTGTGTTGGAGGAGGGGCTCTGTAAGGAAGTGGCAGATTTTCTCCGGTTGTGTATTTTCAAATTCTAGCGATCTCGAGCCGGTTTCTCAAACTTACCTACCCTACCTTTAAGTGCAAGAAGGATAATTTATGAAGGCGTTTGAGGAAATAACAATTTAGAGGAATAACAATAAGTAAAAGTAATCTATATATTACACATATGTACCCACATGACTTATTTATACAGTATCCTGCTGTGTAGGACAGCTCTAACTTAAACGCTGCCCCACACAGGCCTGACTGGTACATGCACACATATTACTTAATGCATATTATTAAACATATGTACACCTAAATTACTTCTCTATATATATTCCACTTGCATAACAAAACACAATTTAGATGATCAGGCTAGATTTTTAGTAGTATCTGTGTGAGGTTTACTTTTCAGTTGTGTGTGTGTGTGTGAGGTGTTCACTAGTGAATGTGAGAGTATTTCAGTAGTGTGTGTGCAAGGCCAGATGTTTTCAGTAGTGTGTGCGCGAGGTTAGTTTGAATTTTGGCCTACACGGCCCCTCATACAAATACCAGCCGTGACATGAGTAATATAATCCTCATATCTGACACAGGGGCTTCTCTTTCTGATTTCTTTCTACCTTTTGTTAGGATGAAAATCTCTTCATTTAGCAATGACATGCAGAGTTCTCCTGAGTTTAAAATACCTTAACATGTTACTTAAAGTGGACCTATCATGCTATATTTGAATAATATAGTGTAGGACCATACCTATAAAAGGCATATTTATATATATTTTTTTTCAAAATACCAAACAGATCATGCATTTTAGCCATGCCTCATTTTGCTCAATTTGACCATTCTGTTTTAGCAAGGGCAGATTCAGTGAGAACAGCACCATCTACAGGCCTGGCATATGTACTACAGCGTCTCCAGCGCTTTCGAACGGCAATGGCCGTGGCTGTCTCCTCCTGATTGGTGGAGTTGGCCCAATAGCCGTAGCGCCACCGTCCTGACGTCAGGACAGTGTTCAAATCTGGATCAGTTTTTATCAGATCCGTTGCAGCCCCTTTTTTAGAGATTTGGGTATGGAGGAAAATAGAGAGGGTTGTGTTTTCTGACACTTGGTGAGTTCCCTGGAACACCGGGGACACATATTCATGTAGAAAAGACGTACAAAAGTGCATTTTGCATGATAGGTCCCCTTTAACATTATTCTGTTGATTATTTTGGGGAATTTTTGGTCAGTCAATAAATGACACTTTACAAAAAACAAGAAAAACATCAGAGCCTCAGGGGTCTGCACCAATGTCGCCAACACACATGCCTCTGTAGAAAGTAGACACCCCCTCCTCCCTGCTTTTTGATTTGCCTTTTCCAACCCATCATCACCATTCATATGAAGTCAAAACATTTATTTTCATATGCTCAGGTAAAACAAGTTTCCCTGTGCAGTTAAGTTCTGCCTCTGCTCTCCATCATGAGTGCATCATAAATGAAGGACACTGTATACATCGTACATTAAAGCCTAAAGAATATTACAGATACATCTGTGCAAAATACTACACAGGCAGTCGGTCAATGTTTGATGGTGTTCAGTGAGGAGTTTGTGTGTGTGTGTGTGTTTGTGTCAGCATGTTTTTGTGTGTGAGCAAGGGGCAAGGACAGTGGATTAGATTAATATTTATTAACAGTCAATTTGTTGATGATGAAATTGTTTATAGAGCACACACAATTATGAACCATACAGTGTTTACAAGAACAACATTAAAACACAGATTTCTTTATGGGTGAAATTATTTTTATGATTTTGTAAAAAACGTTTCATTCACACAATTTCCTGGCAAGATATGAAATCATTTTCATAATAACTGTCAAACTAAATATCAAACACGTTCACTGATTCAGAATGCTACTTTTTCTGGGAAAATAATGTAATCAGAATTATTGGAAAAAATATTTTAATTGCAATTTAGTATAACATTCTTTTAGTTACTTATCTTCTGTATTAGTCACTTTAAACCAGAACTAGTTGATTCTATATGATTACATATCGTTGGTAAAACAGTCAACAATGCTCCTTCATGTTAGGCCATGCCTTCGAATGGAGATGAATAAATGAATGATTTGAATGTGGTTATAACTTGTGGGGTGAACATTTATTGTTTATTTTTTCATTTATTTTTTTCATTAACCCCAATCCCTGTGTTGTCTGGTACAGTCAGCGTTCTACTGCAACATTCTCACAGGAGAGCTTAACAGACATTTTTACAAATAAAAAATATACATGCAATACAAATGTATTGCACAATAGCTGTGCTTTATTTTAACTGAGCTATGCCTGTGGCAAGCTATTAACAGGCATTACACTGTGCCTTGTCTTTTTCTTTTTTAGTGTAGTGGAGCCTCACTTTAGAGCGTTTACCGCAACCCATCTTTGGTGTTATGAAGTGACTGAGCTCGTGAACTGTCTACGGGAGGGCGGGGGGAGCCTCGCTGCGGGGCAACTGTGGACCTCTGTCGCCTGTCAGCGCAACTTACATGATGCCGTTTAAAAAAAATAAGGGCGGTGCCGGCCGTCAGCGTACCGAGCCGGCCGTTCTGTGATACTCCAGAACACACAGATGGCCAGTCTGCCCTTACCCTGTATTCCACCGGGTCACCGCGGCTACCGCGTTTAGGAACCGTTAAGCAGAACCAAAATTGTGTATTTTGTATGGGTACCCGGTACCCGGCATTTTCTTATCGGTTCTCATCTGGAACCGAGTTTCGGTTACCAACCCTAACTGGGTAATTACAAACATTGGAAATCTAAAAATACGAGGTTCAATTTTCAGACCCTATAATACATGTCAATAATACCATTGTGGACACATGACTGCTGAAGATAACGGACCATAGAGATGCTACACAGGGACACATCTTACAATCCTAAAGAATCCCTCCATTTATTTCTGGAAGTGGAAAAACATTGATGAAACTGATCCAATAATTTATTTCGTAGGATTTTTAATGTAACTTTAAATATGGCTGATGCAGAATCTGATTTGAACCGTCTCAGATTAGGACAGTCATATCCTTCAGGCTAGCCTGCGGCTTTTCGGAAGGCCATGCATTGGTAATGCCTTCTGGGAGAGTGGACACCAGCCGCTGCCATCCATAATGTTAAAAGTCCCAGACAGCACACGGAAAAAAAAGATAAAAAGGCTCAGGCTCCATATTGGAGATTGACAGAGGCATAACGCTGTGGTGCTTAATGCTGTATTAATGCTGATTGGCTAAAGGTTCCAGCATGTCTGATTTCCTCCCACAGTACGCTTCTTCTCCCTGTCGGCTGCAGCTGAAAGCCATTCAGAGAGGCACACTGTCATAAATGGTGTAATGCATCCTCATGGTGCATGCTTTTTGTGCCGCTTCTTCCGCACTCCCACTCCCACGCTACACAGATACAGTGGACAGGTTCATTGGTATGTACACAGTGTTCTAAAATAAGGCAACCCACACTGGGATCATCAATAGGCTGCACTATGTTGTGGTGGGAGAGCCGCAAGGTTAAAATATTATCTAAATCAGGACATCCTGTAAAGTGTGAGACTGAAATGAATCACTCCTGTCTCATATAATTTTCTGCAACCCTGACACGCTGAATCTTTCCCGCCAGATGGTGGGTCTCTTGGAAGTTGTTTTCACAGGGCTTCTTTTTGCTCTACAGCTAGGTACCACAAGCAGTGGGAAATAATGTTAGCCATTAGTATGCAAAGAGATTCTGGAGCCTACTTTCTTCATAAACCTTGGACTTGTTTGCTCTGACTCATTGTCAGATTTTTGCCAGACAGAAATGGGTAATTCAAATGAGACCACCTTATGGAGCAAAACATTGCAACATTAAAATCAACACTGTCTCATTTCTGCACTTATTGTGGTCATGGTGTTTGTGTTGTATAGCATCCCAGGAGACATACATTTAAATCAGTGTGTGTGATCTATAAAAAATACTGGAATTACAAGGCAAGTAGCTGGTTTAGATTTTTAGCATTGTGTATTTGGAAATGCTTTTCCTGGAAACAGTCCAGGGATAGACATTTCTTCTTCAAGAAATTGAGAATAAAAATCCCAGGACATCATTTCAGGACTCTTAACTTTTTTTCCCAACAACATGCCTCAGTGTCAGCATCTGCAGAGACAAGGTTACACAAGAAGAGAGAAGCACAAGAGCACAGCAGGGGATAACACCAAGAAAACCAATATCATAGTAAACTAATGATAAACCCCTATGTGGAGGTCAGTGTTATATTGACATGCTTTACTGTAGGTCAAATCCACCCCTACATCACAGCAAACACACAGCACTACTGTATGGTGACTTTTATTATCCACACAATAATATTGCCTCTGCACAGGGGGAAAGGGTTGACATGCAACTAGTTACATGAACATTAACAACATGAATCTGAAAGATCACAAACTTTCTTCGGCTAAACGTTTCTTGAGGTTGAAGCAGATTTTGCAGCCTTACCTTCACAGAAAGTGCCAATTCATTTTAGCAACAATTTTGAAGGAACCTTTTCGTCTGCAAAAAATGCTTCATGCTTTATTCCCTGAGAAAAGATCGTCAAAGACATTTTCTGTTTCACACATGATAGTATGTGTGGTTATATCTCTCACAGGCTCCGCCCTCTACTGGACTCTATGGGTACTACCCCTTGATCATATCATGCAAGCATTCATCCACTGAGACTTCTATAAACGTAGCCGGCCCCGGGGCGGGCCTACCTGAATGGCGCGCATCTCACCGTATAAAAGGAGGCCTCGCCTCCTGACTGTCATCCTTTTCTCTTCAGCGAGCAGGAGTGAACAACCTGAGCAATAGACAAGAAAAGAAAGAAAGAGAAAAGCATGGAACCACTCCTCGAGCACCGGACCTGTCCGACATGCCCTGGCCTAATCACGGGGGCTGATCCGCACCCTGATTACCCCTCAGACGGACACCCCCGCCCTCCCGCCTCAGGACGGGAGCGATTATCCGGACCGCTGCATTGGTCAGATGAATAATCTGATCCATGGAGTGGCCGCCGCAGCGGGGCGGGTGATGTCCTTGGCCACAGTGGCGTCGCGTCACGTGTGGCGAGGACTCCGACTCCGGCAGGCTCCGCAGCAGCAGAGAGCGGCCGGGTGGAGTGCTCCGTCATCGCGGAGCTGACTGGCGGGGGAGGGAGAGAATCTCTCCACCCGGGACGCGAGGGCGAATCCCGCCTCCTCCCTGTATGATGCACAGATCAAAACATTTTCTAATAAAAATGATGTTGATATGTATCCAAGTCTAAGTGTAATTTGTTTCCACAATTCTACACTTACACATGAGGTCGGCCCGTACAAATTCCCCACTCGCTGCCCCAGTTGTAACTCCAGTAAAGGAGGTAGCTAGTGGGCATGCGCAGATGAGAGTGATAAACCGCAGGAAGTGCTATCAAGGCGCTATGCGGGTACAGGGGCATTATGGCCGGCGTATTACTGTCAGGGAACACACTACGCCTAGAGTAAAGCCTCCGATTAATGCTCACACAGGAGCACGCGGCGGTGCGTTCAGGGGCCTCAGTAAAAAATCGGCCCTTTCTGTGTCGACCCTCCATGGGCAGAACTTCCCTTCACGGGGAGTTTTGCGGCGGAACGGGTCACCAAGGAGTACCACAGCTTTATAGCTGGGGCCCCACAGCTGAGGGCTTGTCCATTAACACAATGTTATGGGGAATGGAAACTCAGCTGTGTGCTAACAAGGTGGATGGACAGGACGCTGAAACAGGGTTATTCACTCCAGTTTTGCAGCATCCCACCTCCATTCAAAGGCATACGAGAGGTAATTCTGTCATCCCAGGAGGAGATGGGTTTCCTCTCAGCAGAGATTCAGGCCCTGGTGCAAAAACAGGCGGTGTCTGTCGTGCACCCTCAGCACAGAGAAAAGGGTCTTTATTCCATGTACTTCCTGGTTCTCAAGAAGACAGGGGAATTCAGACCTATTCATACTATAGATATCCGCAGCCTGAATCGGCACATTGCCTGCAGAAAATTCCGCATGTTAACTATAAAACAATTACTGGGGCGAGTGCAGCCGGGCGATTGGTTCACCACCATCGACCTGAAAGACGCGTACTTTCATGTAGAAATTGCTCCAGAGCACAGAAAGTATCTGCGTTTTGCCTTCCAGGGGATAGCCTAAGAGTACAACAGATTACCGTTCGGCTACTCCCTATCCCCACGCACGTTCAGCAAATGTGTGGCCACAGCGCTCCAGCCGTTGCGCGCCCATGGCATGAGAGTTTTTATCTGGACGACCTCATAGTAATGGCCAGGTCCAGGGAATGGGCAATGTTTTGCACAGCCCAATTGATCTTACACCTAACCAAGTTGGGCTTTGCGATCAATTGGAAAAAGGCAGTTGTTGACCACAGCGGAGATTATGGGAGGTTATGGGCTTCAGAGGTAGTGTTGTCTCTGAGAGCCCTCCACATCCCGGTACTGGAGAACAGGGGGGCCAACCTCATGTCGAGGGGCGGCCCCCTGCCAGGCGATTGGGCGCTTCACCCGGAGGTGGTGAAGCAGCTCTGGGCCCAGTTCGGGAGAGCGGAGGTGGACCTGTTCGCCAGCCGATGCAACAGCAACTGTGCCCTCTGGTTCTCCATGGCTCTGAGCGACGATCCGTCCTTGGGGGTGGACACGTTTGTACACGAGCCATGGCCAAGAAAGCTGCTCTACGCCTTTCCACCGCTGCGTCTCATTCTCCCTCTCCTGGGGAGAGTGAGGCGAGAACGTCTGTCAGTCATCCTAGTGGCTCCGGATCACGTCGGGGCGCCGTGGTACTCAGAGATGACACAGATGAAGGTGAGCCAGCCCTGGGCGATTCCCCAGTTCTGGGGGGCGATGTCTCAAGAGGCAGGTGCAATCGGGGCGTTACCCACTCTGGGCCGTCCTCTCCAGGCTTGGCTCCTGAGAGGGACAGGCTGAGACAGGGTGGATTGTCTGACAGCGTTATTCAGTCTATCCAGGCAGCTAGAGCAGAATCCACCACAGCCTGTTACAGGCCAAAGTGGCTGGGATTCCAGCATTGGTGTGAGGAGCGGAGAATCGAGCCCCTATCTTGTGAGTTGGGCTCTATTTTTTCCTACTTACAGTTACTGGTGGACAGAGGGCTTGCTCATTCCACAGTGAAAGTATATGCAGCAGCCATCTCGTCCTGCCATGAGGGATTTGACGGCAGGTCAGCCTTCAGTCAGCCACTGATGTCGCAGTTTTTACAGGGGGTCAGGAGGCTGCGCCCGGTGGTGCACGCCTCTGCCCCGCAGTGGGACCTGCCGTTGGTGCTCAAGGCTTTGGTCACAGAACCATTTGAGCCTCTGGAGCTCTCCTCCCTGAAAGCACTGTTGTGGAAGACAGCTTTGCTTCTTGCCTTAATGTCAGCCAAGAGAGTGTCCGAGTTAACCGCTCTATCGGTGCACCTGAGTTGCTTGTTGATCCGGGGTGACCAGAGCGGGGCGACACTCAGGCCGAACCCCTCCTTTGTGCCCAAGAGCCTAAGGAGTGCGTTCAGATCGAGGGCTATTCAGTTGGGGGGCTTTAGTCTTCCACCCCATAGTGGGGCCAGGGAAGCTAAACTGCACCTCCTCTGCCCGGTGCGTGCGCTAGCATGTTATGCGGCTGCTTTTAGACGCAATGAACAGCTGTTTGTGTGCTTTGGGGGCGGGGTGACCGGGAAAGCTCTGTCCAAGAAGCGCCTGGCAGGATGGCTTTGCGAGTGCATTGCACATGCCTACGGACAGGCGGGGAGAGCCTGCCCCGCGGGGGTCTGTGCACACTCTACACGGGCTGTGGCTGTGTCAACAGCCTTATTCAATGGCGTGAGTGTGGAGGATATATGCACGGCGGCGTCTTGGTCAACGCCAGGCCCCTTCATAAAGTTTTATCTCTTGGACATGTCTGGCTCTTTCTCAGCGTCTGTGCGTGCTGGGGCAACACAGGACTGGTGATGAGGGGGGGGGGGGGGGGCTGTGGGTCAGTGGGCATCTGACCCCCTCCCCGGGCGTAATGCGCTTACGTTTTTTCCGGGCCCCCTGGAGGGTCCCGGGGAACGTAGTGCGCACTGGGCCCATACGGGGCTGGAGGGCTCTCCTCGCCTGCCTAGGGGCAGGAGGGGAGAGCCCTCCACACTATAGTCCACACAGGGTCAGTGTCTAAGTGTGGGGGACATGGGGCACTTGCGCTCTCCCCGTGCTCCTTAGGGACTCGGGAGAGGTGGTGCACAGTGAGCCCATACAGGGCTGGGGACTCTCTCCGTCTGCCTATGGGCGCGGTGGGGGAGCCCTCAGCACTGTTTTCCGAGCACACTTTTCGCGAGGTAAGCGTGTCGGAGTGTGCTCTGTCAGCCGCGGCCCAGACTTCTCCACGGTCACAACCGAGGTAAAGGAGGGTGCGGTGCAGCGGCTGCTAACCACAAAGCCGGTATGGGGCAGTGGGGTGGAACG
>NW_022988007.1:3013067-3095567 GCF_902827165.1 Trematomus bernacchii | reverse complement strand
CCAACAGTCTGATGAAACTGCTGGCAAGCAGCACTTTATTAGCACACAGGCATCTTTATTGTCATGTTATTCTCAACTTTAATGCATATAGAGAGTCACTGCCACATGATTACCACATTATAATCTATTCGCAAAATCTAGATGTATCGCATACTCTTCCAGAGTTCTGTGATCATTTTTGTATTATTACATTTTTGGGGGGGAATGCGCAAAACAAAACAATAGTAGCTAAACAGCTCCTACTTACTTACTTAAATATTTGTTTTCTGTTTTTATGAAATCAAGGATTGTGCACATATTTTTGGATTTGCCATTTGGATATTCACCCAAACGGAAACCAGTCTCATCCTCTCAAAAATAATTATAATATCTTGAGTTTCTGTCTTTCCTTCACATTTAAAGGATGAGCTGCTCTGCGCTGAGTGACTTCACCTGGGTTTGTTTACCAAGGTGAAGAAGAATAAAATGTGAAATCCCCTCAATCAAAAATACTATCTCTTATCATTAAGACGAAAAGCCCCTGATTTACAGTCTGTGCTCAGGAGGTATGCAGCTCTCAGCACACTGGAATAAATCAGGAGGCAAATTGAAAATAAGGTTATATAGTTGTCTTTACTCCAAAAACAAAGAGAAATAAATATATCGTAAGCAAAGGTTTTTTGGATCTGTACATACAGTATGTCCATCATGATCACCAGTTTACCCTGGTGTTATTGTAATTCCACCTGCTTGAAAGGAACTGGGTTACTGGGATTAAGGGCATCTGTATGCAACAGAGCAGCAGCAGCTCTACAGTGTGTCCTCAAAGTTTCCCCACTTCCACACAAACAAACACATATCCACCAGCAGGCAAGTTAAGGTCATGTATCTCTGTGTTCTCTCCTGGAGCCTATCAGACTAAAGAAAAATGAAAGGCGTTCAGAGAATGCAGCAGAGAGGTTTACTGCATCATGCCGATAACGTCCTCTTGCCCGGTGCTACCTGCCTCTCCCCCTTTTGTGTAGACTTTTAAGATCCTGCGTGACTAGCTCGGGGGGATCCTTCTCCTTCGCACAATGACACATCTGCCACACGGGTCCTGTTGTTGTGTTTCTTTAAGGCTCTGTGTGCCTTAGTCTTGTTATGAATGAAGCCACATCTAGTTGCCATCATAGTGAACCCGGGAATGTTAAGTACCCTAAAGTTTTATGATAGAAATGTACAGTAGGGGTACCCAGCACATATAGGATGCTAACTTGCATTATGTTTGGCAACTTGCACAAATAGCTTAAGTTGCATTCATTAGCATTCATTACCATCACTCCAAAATTGTCCAAATCTGCCCAGCCATTTTGTAACTATTGTTCCCATAGGCTGTAATGTTAGGTAATGATAATTAACACAACTTAAGCTAATTGTGCAAATTTCCCAACATATGCAAGTTAGCATCCAGCAGTTTGTATGTGCTGGGGACCCGTGCTATACATTTCTATCATAAAACTTTGGGGTACTCAACATTTCTGGGTTCACTGTAGGACTCTATGAGCTGGCAACTAGACGAACATGGAAAATGTTGGTGTGAAGCTGACTTAGGGTTGTGTTTTAATGAGGGTTAGCCTGAATGTGTGTGGTCCCATAATGAGATGATAGGGGCTCTGGGCTCTCTGGGCTTTGCAGCATATTCAATGTTTTCTGTAGTACAGACTCAGGATGGACAAGTAGAATAGACAGGGTTATGTCTGCCTTTTCTCCCCTGATGCCAGCTCTTCAAAAGGGACCCGGCCCGACCATTCAGCTTAGAGCAGAGCATTATCTCGTTTTTCAGAAGGGACCCTGCCAGGTGTCTGCATTTTATTTCATGTTGTTTGTGTGAGAAAAAAAGTCTGAAATAATTCAGGATCCTTCCCTAAATTATATACAGTCTTCTGGATGAGTCATAACATCAAAAACGTTAATTGTTAAAGCATACATGTGTAAAAAATAAGTTGAGTGCTCCTCTGACTAAGAGACACTGCATTCCTCTCACAACTGGAGGAAGTTATACACTGGCAGTCCATAGTTGAGTGCAGGAGAGAAGACACTGTCTACTGAGAGAAGGGTGGCCAGGGTGAAGAAGCTCTTCCTCCGCTTCATGAGGCACGGTCCAATTATCAAGGCACATTTGTGATGCTGAACAACAGGAACACATCCTTTAAGACAGGGGTGGGGAACCTCCGGCCTCCGTGCCGTATACAGTACGGACCGCGAGACCATTTGGTACGGCCCTCGAGGTAATTTATAAACACACGCAAAAAAGAAAAAAATGAAAGAAATCTAGACCGCAAAAGAATTAAACAAGCGAGTGCCTGTTTTTCCTGGCCAAGGTCAGGGTCCTTGAACACAACACCAGCCTAACGTGTCATCACGTGGTATATGTCTCGTCTGACAGGGGTGTAGTTCTGACGGAGAGCGACAGAACGCCGCTCCGGAACTTCACAAATGTCAGTACCCATAAGGGGCCGTACACATGCCGCAGTTTTTGCGTGGCTGTGTCTTTAGTTGAAAGCCCAGTGGCGATCTGTTCATCTGTCATACTGATCATACAGTCAATAACTTTGTTGTTATTAGCATCTGGTTAGCTAGCTATGCTAACGAATATAAGAAGCTTTTTCTACAACCAGTGAGGTAAAGGCACATCTTTATATGATCATTATAGTTATCAAAAAATAAGAGAATAAAGTAAACGGGTATAAAATACTATGACAGTAAAAAAAAAAGTGCACCAGATTGATGCTTTTAACTTCAACATTTTAAAAAAAAAATCTTCCCGGGGGAGCATGGCCCCGGACCCCCCTAGAGGAGGTTAGGTCCAGAGCCGGCCCGACCCATTAAGCGGCATAAGCGGCTGCTTAGGGCCCCGCAGCCACTAAGGGCCCCCTAGCAAAAACTGAAAAAAAAAAAGATTTTTATCTCAGTACACCGTCGCCGTGATAAGTATGTTTAAAGGACACCTATCATGCTATATTTAAATTATATATTGTAGGGCCATACCTATATAAGGTATATTTATACGTTTCTGTTTTCAAAATACCAAACAGATCATGCATTTTAGCCATGCCTCATTTCGCTCTATGTGCTGTTTGCTATCTACGGGGCTGATTCTGTGAGCTGCAGCTGACCACGCCCCCCTGCAGGAGAGGGGAGCCGTGCTCTGATCAAGTCAAGAGGGGGAGAAAAAAAGATCTCCGTCCTCCGTGTTTTATTATATTATATTATAGGCCTATAGAGTCGTTATTCATTTGTTTTAAAGCTCAATAAATAACAAAGAAGACCTTTGACCGGCACTTTTCTAATTTTGTCCGGAAGATTTAAACTTTAACAGACATCTTGACCGGCGAAAGAAACTGAAACTGAAACTCTGCCGCACGGTCCCCTCGTTCCTTGGAAGAGGCGGAGAGGTGGGTGTTTGTCATCTGCTGGTGGACTAACCGGAGAGAATTACAGTGCTTGCCTCGACGGGGAGGGATTGCATTGAATTAAAGCAGCAGGAGCAAACGCTTGCCTCGGGGAGGGAGAAAAAAAGCCACAGCGGAGAATAAACAGAAGGGCAACCATGGTAACTATGCGCGGGAAGTCTTCTTCGCTGCTTTTGTGGCAGACTACAGCGCCACTTACAGGCCTGGCATATGTACTACAGCGTCTCCAGCGCTTTCGAGCGGCAATGGCCGGCCGTGGCCCAACCCCACATTCCCCTGATAGGTGGCCCAATAGCCGTAGCGCCACTTTACTGACGTCAGTAAAGTGTTCAAATCTGGATCAGTTTTTATCAGATCCGTTGCAGCCCCTTTTTTAGAGATTTGGGTATGGAGGAAAATAGAGAGGGTTGTGTTTTCTGACACTTGGTGAGTTCCCTGGAACACAGGGGACACATTCATGTATAAAAGACGTACAAAAGTGCATTTTGCATGATAGGTCCTTTAATTAATTGTGTTAATATACCTAGATTGCCTACTCTCAAAGTCATGTATTATATTATTGAGTCAATCATATAATACATGAACCGTGCTTTACCTGAACCTCATCATGACACTAGAGAGAACGGCAGGATTGTAATTTCCCGTGTTCAGTGAATGCAACAGAGGCAAGGCACCAGACCAACCAGAGAGTTGAATGGAAATAAACATCTGTCTTATTGGCTGACAGGTACCTATCCTGTGAGCTGTGACAATGTTTAAAATAAACTGTCAGTCTCAGACTCAGAGTTTTTGAAGATGGATATAAGAACATTTGTTCTTAAAAAAGACGACAATTCTCAAGTGGTGGTTCACACAATATATGGATGTTATGTGACAGTATTTCTGTATTTCTGAGAAAAAGTCAGCTGAAATGGTGGCATAGTTGCCACTGCGTGTCAACAGCATGTTTGAACGTATTTGCAGCAGTAAATGTGGCTGTTTGGCCACTGACGTTGCCATAACAACACCTGAATGTAAATGTGCAACCTCTTTTTGTGACAGATTTTTGCATGAAATTATAATTCTTCTGAATTATATTCCTATTGACAGCTAGTTTTTATGTGAACATTATGAGATGGACAGCCAGAGAGAATAAATGAAAAATAGTTATGAAATACTATATGACGAAACAAGAATACTTTAAAAGGGGAGTGATTTGTAAAATATCCATAAAGAAAAATCTGTTTACAGTTCTGTTTCATATGGGTGTTGAGAGATGTATCCATAGATCTCTTAATTGTGCTCTCAAAGTGCACCAGATTGATGCTTTTAACTTCAATATTTAAAAAAAAATCTTGCCGGGGGAGCATGCCCCCGACCCCCCTAGAGGATGTTAGGTCCACGGTGTTTACATGCTTACTTACACAATATGTGTGCTTATGCTAACATCATAAGACAAAAGTTGGTTCCGTGTTGTGTGAAGTGAGAACGCGCTCGAGTGAGGGGGGCCCCCAAGCCAAAGCTCGCTTAGGGCCCCCAAAGGTCTAGGGCCGGCCCTGGTTAGGTCCCCCCACTTAAATCATGTTCACATGGATAGGAAACTAAATACATTTGCACACATCTTGTGTCCATATCTTTCTGTTGTGGTGGTCATGCCACAACCATGCGTGAGTCATGGTAAGATATCTGGATTAAGAGGTTGCTTTTTCTTTGCACACATGAAAGAAAGGCCAAATGAATGGGCTGTGATTTTAGTATTTTTAAGCAGAAGTCAATCATTTGTACGGCCCTCGGAGGATGTTGAAAAAATTGAAATGGCCCTTGAGATGAAAAAGGTTCCCCACCCCTGCTTTAAGATGTGTGGTCAGGTGTGAGGATCGTAGTTACAGCCTTCACATTGACACACAAGGGCCGTTTCTCAATGTCGAGTATACCTGCTGCAGAGCCACTATTTCAAGTATACTACGTCATCGAGTGGCGCCGAATGCTGGGCATTTAACATGCATTTAAACAGTCCTTCGGCGCCACTCGATGACGTAGTATACTTGAAATAGTGGCTCTGCAGCAGGTTTACTCGACATTGAGAAACGGCCACTGTCTGCTAGTGAACGAGAGCTTCTCTCAAATGATGTATGACAAGTCCAGGTCAGAATAACAGAAACATTCATGGCAAATGTACAACTCCAGTCTGAATGTAATTTAAGAATGAGATTTTCACATACAACGGCAATACAAACAAATTCTGCCCTTCATGTGGATTTCACTGGAAGCTCAGGCGATGCGGATCAGCCCCCGCGATCAGGCCAGGGCATGTCGGGCATGTCGGGCAGGTCCGGTGCACTTTTCTCTTTTCGCGTCTCTTGCTCAGTGTTTCACTTCCGCTCGCTGAAGAGAAAGGGATGACAGTCACGAGGCGAGGCCTCCTTTTATACGGTGAGATGCGAGCGCATTCAGGTAGGCCCGCCCCGGGGCCGGCTACATCTATAGAAATCTCAGTAGGTGAATGCTTGCATGATAAGGTAGTGTGCCCATAGAGTCCAGTCGAGGGCGGAGCCTGTGAGAGATATAACAAGGGTTACCATACGTAACCCCTCGTTTTGTGCTCATGTGTCCTCTGAACCTTTTCTTTGACTTGTGTTTGCATAACATCATGTTTGGTTGGGTGTGAATGTCATTAAATGGCTAAAATAGTTATCCATCCTGCAGCAGAGTCTCCAAGCTGATTGGCTGTGAGCAGGCGGATAGATGGACTGGTAAATAGCATTCTCTAACTCTTGGCAGGATCACTGATTTCCTTTGTCCTCAACAAAGATGAAAAAGGTCGCCAATAAAGCTAGGAAAAAAAGCGGCCATGTGACATGTGGTCAGTGGCTAGGTTTGACGCATTATATTCACAAAAATATGCTTTTGTATCCCAGCAAACATTAGACCGCTCCGGTTGCTTGGTTTCTTCATCCTCGAAAACAGCATTGCTCATTTCTCACCTCACACTTCTTGTGTACAGCTTGCAACATGATATCAAATGCTGAATTAATAGTATTTAGGGCTGTCAGTCGATTAAAATATTTAATCGCGATTAATCGCATGATGTCCACAGTTAATCGCGATTAATCGCAAATTAATCGCACATTTTTTATCTGTTCTAAATGTACCTTAGAGGAATATTTGAGTGGACAAATATGCTTTATGCAAATGTTTGTTTATTATCATTGGAAAAATGACAAGTATTCTCCTGAATATTCTCAACACAACAACCTGGAACCTCTCTCTCTCTCTTACACTCTCTCCCTACTGTGTACTTCTTTGCACTGAGCCAGTTGCTCAAACAGACACGCCTGTTTATAGTTGTCGGCGAAATGCCGCTCCTCTGTCTTCATAACAGTCAAAGCATGAGACTGAAGTTCCCACTGTGGGTCAAAATAATGCGCTGTGATGTGCAGTCGACACGTCGGATGCGATCCGAATGATCTAATGCAGCCCCTCGTCCTCCACAATGTTAAGCTGTAGCCACCCATTTAGCTATCGCTGTTATTGTCCAGGCGTCTCCCCGGCAAACTTTTAAGCGTGGTCTGCCGCAAGCGTGCGGCAGGAGCAGGGCTGTCAGCATCAGCTGTGTGCTTGGGTTGCTGTTTAAAACACCTTTTTTTGTATCCATATCTCTCGCTAGAATCTCCCACCATCCAACT
Organism: Trematomus bernacchii; assembly: GCF_902827165.1. Lineage (NCBI taxonomy): Eukaryota > Metazoa > Chordata > Actinopteri > Perciformes > Nototheniidae > Trematomus > Trematomus bernacchii. Next base: position 3,088,468 of record NW_022988007.1, on the reverse strand, counting down.
AACAACAACAACAACAACGTCAAGCCTTTGGGCTCTGAAACTACGGGGCGGGCCGAGGACAAATACACATGCGTTAATCGCACGTTAAAATAATTAGTGGCGTTAAAAAATAATTGCGTTAACTTGACAGCCCTAATAGTATTCCTTTGATAAGAGATGTAAGGTAGACATCTCAGTGTGTCACAAAGGACTCATTTATTGCCTTCATTTGGGCTGTGATATAATTCACCGACCATAAAATTGAGAATGGTAATGACTCAAAGGTCAGAGGCAGGAGTCCTGCTGGAGGTTCCATTTGTTTCTAATACCCAGAGAAACTCTAATATTATCGATCTCCTGCATCGCATGACTTTGAAAAGTAATTACTAGGTTATGTATGATGAGATTTTCCTCCCCAAGGGATGACTTTATTACCACAATATAACATCCTCTCTCCACCCTTAAAGACCTACAAGGTAGTCGATACAGAATGCAAGTTGTTTGCATAGAAAGAGGATTGGCCGTTTCAATGACAGGACCAATTTATTCATAGCAGCTATAGAAGTTAGACAGTGAAGGGGGCTGGAAACAGAAGCATTCTATTCAGGAGCCCACAAACACCATATTATTTCACTTAATGCTGATTTGTTTGTCTCTCACTTTGCTCCCACCTCTTTGTCCCTTGAAAAATAAAGCTGTTTATTATATGGCTGCCTTCAGAGAGAAGGGGCCACGGCAGCCTGCTGGGTGCTAGGACCTCTGAGGGAGGCTGTGAGAGAGAGAGGAGGTACAGAGGTGGGAAACGGGAAAGAGGACAAGATAGGGGAGATAAAAGATGGAAAGGAGGAGAAAGAATGAGAGAATGAAAAGAGAAAGTGGGACGGAGCGGGGCAGGAGAGCGGAGAGTTATGATTACTATGCTCCGTGCTGTTTCTCGTGGCTCCTCTTCCTCACAGCCCGGAGCGACCGGCTCAGATTTGGGCTGCCAACCAAAAGGTGGATATCAGCATTCCTTTGAGCCTGCCTGCCTCCTTCCCCATAACCAGACTTCACACACGCTGCTTCTATCAACTTAGTCCGTGTGTGCCGCTCTTTGAAGTGAAAGCTACGTGAAGCTTTCATGCACTTTTAAATTCTTTTTTGCAGGTTATGGCAGTGGAATTAATTGTCAGTTAGTACACGGTCCTAGAAAGCCAATTCAGCTGATTAGCATACTGACCACCTCACTTTGGGCATACACAGTGTGCAAATGAAAGATATAAACACATTTTTGAGGGAAGCTCAGCTCCCGATTTTAAACATTATCACAATTTAGTAAAATGCCAAATGTGAAAGTGACAGCCACTGGTTTCAATCGACATTTAGAAATGACCACCTTGCTTTCTTACTAACAAATTGAAGCTTTCTATTTTTCGACCTTTAGCTTTACGGGAGCCCTTTGACCTCCATTTATACTCTCAAAGCATTGATTGAGCATTGAGATTATGTTTGTTATGTTTTGACTCCCAACACTTTGTTAAGGTTAGGGAAAGATCCTTGTATTAGTTATTATTCAATAATTAGAAGTGACTTGTTGTTGTTTACCTTCATGTTTTACTGACGATGTCATCCAGTCCTGCAGTTTGTTGCCCAACATCCAACACGATTACTTCCAACTTGTGTGCATACAATATGATTTATTTAAGTAGCAACTACATTTCCAGTACAGATATACATCCCAACATATTTCCATCCATCCATTATATAACAGTGGGATTTACAAACATATAACGGGTCTTGATCCTGAAGAAAATGTAGAGAAAGTTCATCCTTCATGTTGCTGTAGAGATTTTATTTTAGGAGCACGCTGAAACAGGATATACACCTTTTTCAACACTTTCCTTCTTGAAGTGTGAATATTAAAAGGTAAATGGACTGTACTTTTCCAGGCTTTTGGACCACTCAAAGCTTTTACATCATAATTCAGCATTCACAGATTTACACACACATTCATACTGGTGGCAAGCAGCCACCTGCTCAGGAGAGATGAACACTCACACACACTCACACACCGCTGGTCATGCCATCAGGAGCAATTTGGGTTCAGTCCCCCGCCCAGTTCTTCACACGTAGCCTGCAGGATCTGGGGATCGGACCACCGGCCTTTCTGATTGGTAGAAGGTCAGTGGGTGTGGCTGCTGCTTTTTAACCCCTCCTCTTTGATGGTGCTGCTGTTTTACCTCATGTTCGGCTTTCCTGAAGCAGATGCATGGTTGGGTGATTTACGCTCTTTAATCCTTGCAGCTTTTTGCTTGCTAGAAACTGTTTTAACCTCCATTTGTGGAAATTCACTGAAAAAACTGAACCGTTGACTTTTCACATTTCACACAACTGTATTAGGTTAGTTGAAAGCAATACTATTAAAGTGGACCTATCATGCTATATTTGAATAATATAGTGTAGGACCATACCTATATAAGGCATATTTATACTTTTAGATCATGCATTTTAGCCATGCCTCATTTTGCTCAATTTGACAATTTCTAGCTCTGTTTTAGCAAGGCTGATTCTGTGAGAACAGCACCATCTACTGGCCTGGCATATGTACTACAGCGTCTCCAGCGCTTTCGAACGGCAATGGCCGTGGCTGTCTCCTCCTGATTGGTGGAGTTGGCCCAATAGCCGTAGCGCCACCGTCCTGACGTCAGGACAGTGTTCAAATCTGGATCAGTTTTTATCAGATCCGTTGCAGCCCCTTTTTTAGAGATTTGGGTATGGAGGAAAATAGAGAGGGTTGTGTTTTCTGACACTTGGTGAGTTCCCTGGAACACCGGGGACACATATTCATGTAGAAAAGACGTACAAAAGTGCATTTTGCATGATAGGTCCCCTTTAAGTTGAAATGATAAATATTAGATTCAACTTAATATTATTGCTTCCTATTGCTGCATTAAAGTCATGTTTCCGTTTTGTCAGTAGGTGATATGTTTGTGTTCTGTAAATCAATCTCCCGTTGTGCCATAAATCAATGTCAGATTCATTCTGAAATCTGTCTTGAGGTTAGAGTCTTTAGTAATGGCATTGTCTTGATACCTATACAAATGAACATGGTAAAAACATATTGGCATTGTTATTTTATCATAGATTGATCCTTTTATTATCACTGAGCTGCACAAGGAGACGGCTTATCTTGATCTCGAAAAAACATAATCATTTAAGCCCTTTAAAGGAAGTGCAAGTACCAGAGGGCTGTTTCTGTAGGCAATAAGTACTTCTGTATATAGAGGATGGGGTTGAAGATAAAATAAAGTGATCATATAACTATGCAGTTACCTTCCTGACCCTTACTGCCATCTGAGAATGAGCTCTACGACTCATGTTCATCACACACGAGCTGTTTGATAAACACTCATGATGTTAAGGTGTGTGTTGTTCTGCCTCTTGAAAATCTCCGCTCTGCTTTTCCTACACACTATCTCTGTGTATTATGGGATCCCCAGAGAATTCTAATTTTCCACTGGAAAACTTTGTTCTTCACCGTTAATTACAGGAGGCCAATGTTTTATCTCGTCCATAATTACAATTCAGAAAACAATTACATATCATCCAGGCAGCATGATTACCTCCTGTCACTCCAGCCTTCCGTGCCATAATTTAATATTTTGCTCAATGATCACTCAGAGTATTCATAAAGGCAAAAGGGTCTCCCACTTACTGTGTGTTTCCTAGTCATCAGCCGCTCTGCTTGTTGGGGTGATAAATGCTGGGTGGAGGGAGGCACTCTGGGCTGACAACATGCCATTAAGCCATCCACAGCCCCCTCTTACAGACACAGGTGATTAATGTCTTCTCCTTCTTCCCATTTAGCCCTTCAATAATGAACCTGAATTAACAAGCTTCTGGTGATGAGAGCTGCAAGCACAACACTCTGTGTGAAGAAAAACACTAAACATGTTCAAGACCATATAGTTTTAAGACTGAAAGGCTTGAACGGGGGACAATCAAAGATGGTAGCCTATTCTTTTTCGACATGCCAAAAGTTCTCAATGTTGCTTTAAACTGCATTGATTGGACAGATTTTTTATTTTAATACAGTTTTTTTTAGGGGGAAACTTAAGGTACCACGCCAGTTGTGGTGCGGGTCAACGTTTCCGTTTTTTCAGTGTACTCTCTGCATATTTAGACAGTAATTCATTTGTACTACTTAATCTGTATATGTGCTATGGGATGCAGTGTTTCCCCAACCATTGTCTTGGAGGGGTGCTGCGCCCCGCCAATGGAGCCCCGCGCCCCCCCTGAAATTCAAGGTGTTTCAAAAAGGAAAAAATTATTATTATTATTATTTTTTTTCTTTTTCTTTTTTTGTTCATATATATATATATATATATATATATATATATATATATATATATATATATATATATATATATATATATATATATATATATATATATATATATATATATTGATTAATGCATCAGTGTTTCTTAGGGTCAAAAACACTAAACTCACAACTTAAATTTGGTGCTATATATTGCAACTAATCTATATCAACTGTCACTTATATAGTGACAGTAGATATAGATTAGTTGCAATTTGGTGCTATAGCACCAAATTTAAAGGGGACCTATCATGCAAAATGTACTTTTGTACGTCTTTTATACATGAATATGTGTCCCCGGTGTTCCAGGGAACTCACCAAGTGTCAGAAAACACAACCCTCTCTGTTTTCCTCCATACCCAAATCTCTAAAAAAGGGGCTGCAATGGATCTGATAAAAACTGATCCAGATTTGAACACTGTCCTGACATCAGGACGGTGGCGCTACGGCTATTGGGCCAACTCTCCACCTATCAGGGGAATGTGGGGTTGCCGCTCGAAAGCGCTGGAGACGCTGTAGTACATATGCCAGGCCTGTAAGTGGCGCTGTAGTCTGCCACAAAAGCAGCGAAGAAGACTTCCCGCGCATAGTTACCATGGTTACCCTTCTGTTTATTCTCCGCTGTGGCTTTTTGTCTCCCTCCCCGAGGCAAGCGTTTGCTCCCGCTGCTTTAATTCAATGCAATCCCTCCCCGTCGAGGCAAGCACTGTAATTCTCTCCGGTTAGTCCACCAGCAGATGACAAACACCCACCTCTCCGCCTCTTCCAAGGAACGAGGGGACCGTGCGGCAGAGTTTCAGTTTCAGTTTCTTTCTCCGGTCAAGATGTCCGTTAAAGTTTAAATCTTCCAGACAAAATTAGAAAAGTGCCGGCCAAAGGTCTTCTTTGTTATTTATTGAGCTTTAAAACAAATGAATAACGAGTCTATATAATAATAGGCTATAATAAAACACGGAAGACGGAGATCTATTTTTCTCCCCCTCTTCTGACAGCCCAGCAGCTGTTCAGAGCGCGCTCCCCTCTCCTGCAGGGGGGCGTGGTCAGCTGCAGCTCACAGAATCAGACCCCTGCAAAAACAGGGCTGGAGAACAGCACATAGAGCGAAATGAGGCATGGCTTAAAATCATGATCTGTTTGGTATTTTGAAAACAGAAACCTATAAATATACCTTATATAGGTATGGCCCTACAATATATCATTTAAATATAGCATGATAGGTCCACTTTAAGTTGTGAGTTTAGTGTTTTTGACCCTAAGAAACACTGATGCATTAATCAATAACAATAATCCACAGCTCCTCTCTCTGCTCCGGAGGATTTAAAAAAAATATATCCCAATGAGCATCCTCATGCAGCACCCCCCCAAAGCAGTACACCTAGGGGAAACACTGGGATTGAAACAACCTTGGGCCATATTACCTTAGGAAAACAAGAGGCTTCAGCTGAACTGTGAAGAACTGAAGACATGACAAAGCAAGGGGCCCTGTCAGTGTGTTCATAGCTGGGTATTCGGAGGTTAATATCATGCATAACGCAGGTGCAAATTTACATTTCATACACAAAGTACCCTTCTATTGTATGATGTCAGGGAACAAGGTTTCGCATGCTGTGACATTTATGATTTCTACCTCCATCATTTTTCAATTTTGGCAGCACCTTGATGCTGCTGTCAGGATGTTTGGAAATGCACAATGTGTTGAATGTCATGCCAAGCATTAAATTGGATTACATTTGTCCAACAGGTGTAGGTTAGATATTACAGTTCCACTGCTCAAAGGATTCCCTATGAGAGATGATTGCTGCTGCTCGGCAGTATTGTCTTATCACCTTCAGCGGAGGTTTGACACTGTGACCTGCGCTGTGAAAAACAAACTTAGTCAAGACAATAAAGTTTGCCCTAGTAACGAAACAACACTAAGTTTCGAAAGCTGCTTTAACAAAATGTCTTCAATGTAATATAATATAATAAATGGAATGGCAAAAGTAGACTTGTTTAGATAATATTTGATGAGTTCATAATTTATTGAATCAATGTGTATAATGCTACATGCTGCTTTTATGACAAAATGAAGTCCTCATCAGTTCAATAATGACATTCATTTGATTAACCTCATTCTGAAATCTTAAAATGCCACCAAAGATTGTTTTAAAGATTGTTAATCATCAATCTATCTGCTTATTATTTTTCTTAACACATTATTTATTAGGTCAATAAAAAAATTCAAAATAGTGAATGTCCATCACTGAAAATCTTTACATTTCAGAAGTTTAAATCATTAGATTTATTTTTAAATCATATATTTAGGTTGAAAAGTAACTTGAATCATTATTAGATGGTTCAAAATTCAATTTCTGACAGTTGAATGATTTATTATTCACTAATTGTTTCAGCTCTACTGAAATCCATAACTTTAGGATGTCACATTTTGTAATTATATTCTATATAATATTATGCTATTTGCACCAGGGTTGGTACACTTTAGATTGGTTTTGAATGTTTAGATATGAACGGAAATGTCCTTCTTTTGTAATAACTTGATTCCCTTGTGGAGCTGCATCCAATTGAAAGGCCAGGACTATATTTGACTGCATAGACCAATTATCCAAACATAATCTGGGATATTCAATGACTGAACTCATTTCTACCCAAGTGTAAATACAAACATAATAATTCATATGTTTCAAGTAAATTACTAAGGCCTCTGCATGCCTGTTTAACAAATACTAAAAACACCCAGAATCCTTCTAGTAGGCTTATGAGTTCAACATGTAACAACCAATGTTATTGTATTAACATGCACATAGAGTAAAAAGAGTGTTTATTAATCATCCCCAGCAGTCTGAAAAAAGGTAGGAAACACGAGGTGGACGTTTAGTTCATTTGTTTAAAAAAATGATATCACAATGTATATTTTAGAAAAAGTCTTGAGTGTATCACAGGAACATGGGAGTCATGCAAGTTCACAGAGACCCATTAGTGGAAGAAAAACTATTGTGTTAAAATAAGATATTTACTTTAGATTTAAAATAAACTAGAAAATCAGTTCTGTAATTGTGCCCAAATCAGCCAGTTCAGGATGTAACCCCTGGATCCTTCATACATTAAACATAAAAAAAACAATCCAAACTGGTAAAACCAGTAACTGTTATAGTAACCAATTGTAGGAGATTCACCCTGCAATCTAGCGAGCTAAAGCTAATGCTAGTTCTCAAGATTGGCTTCTGTCCTACATCAGCTTCGCTCTGTGCTGAAGCAGCTCCTGGATCTGCCCTCTGACCAAGCTGTCTTCATGGAAGGCATCACCCCCCCGGGTGAAATTATAGAAAATGCGCTAATATAATTGAAAAATAGGGAGAAAAAAGATTTTCAGTAATTTAACGGTTAGATATTGCAAATCCCTGACTATACACTCAACTCAGTATTTACATTCTTTAATCAAAAGGAAATCAATGATGTCTTTAAAAACTACAACTCCCTATACGTCAGCTATGCACCGTGATGCAAAGCTGATACATTTGATAATATATGAAAGTCAGCCCAATTAGTATTGATACTGCAAGGAGACGTATTGTGTGAAGAGAAATTGAAGATGTTGTTTAATTGCTGATATGATCCACGTCACATATTCAGTTTCGCTGTCAGAGTTCTTCCAGTTTGTCCAAAAGTCTTCCAATCAGGGCTCTATAAATAAAGAACTATGGCAGATGTGTAATATTTAATGCAGCCGAACCGTTTATTACAATGCATTTATGTGATGACTTCCAAAGAGAAAAGCAAGCACACGCGGAATAAAGTATGATTCAAATCACCAAGCTTGTTGACAAATCGCGAGGTTTGTCAAGCAAACTGGTGTCGTCTTAACAACCCATTGGATTCTGGGTAGTGTAGTGTCTTTTTCGGCTATCCAAAACTCAAAACCGATTTGCTTCTCAGAATCGAAGGGGAAAAACAAAAAAAGCGTTCTACACAATTAAAACCAATTAATGTTGTGTAATTAACAAGGATAATCTGGTGTTTTTGAGTTGATGAGTACTGCAGATATCACTGTAAAATCAATCGACAGTAAGGAGAATATTTATTTCCGGGTGTGAAACGATCCGTTATCCAATGGGAAGGGACGCTCACAGCGTCTTTAACTGCCGCGGGCGGCTCAGTACTGAAGTGCATGGAGCGTCAAATATCATCGCCAATGGGAATACATGCCATCAGATGAAAGCTCTATACGTCGGTTTAAGACACCGAAGGACACTTTGTGTGTCAGAAATTGACGCCAAAGAACCCTGACCAAGCGTTGGTTTTTGACACGCAGGGAGTGAGACTGTTGTTAAGGCCTGCCTGTCTTCACCATTGGTCAACAGACGATTGGCGTTTCCATCCTGAAAGACAGGCAATTACTCAGATCAATGGGACTAAATCGGAGCACATAGAAAGATATGTCAACCACTGAAAATGTGCAAATTTGGATGTAAAAATGTGTAACACAATTCTTAGCCTAACCTAGGCCTCAGGTTTAATTTATGTTCAAAATCCAGTCAAAGCTGCTGGACCATCATTCTCACTGCCTTACCTATCCATCAGGCCCGGACTGACCATCGGGAGGACCGGGAGGTTTCCCGATGCCCTGGCCTGTTAAGTGGCCTGTTGTTGTATGTATTGTGAATGCAACGCTGCACAAATGTGGGTCTGACTCTGCCTCACAGAGGTCGACTGGCTGTCTACATGATGTGGCCTGCCGACATGGCCACTTTCATACAGATCATACACTAATGCCCTCGATTGGTCTCTGTGTGTCATTGAAGCTCGGGAGGGTGTGTGTATGCGCACACCGGTTACGTGTATTGTTGTTGTTAGCATCTGGTGCTAGCTAGCTGCGCTAACGGATATAAGGAGCTGTTTCAACAACAAGGTGGAGGAGAGTCCTCTCCTGTCAGACTGAGAGACTGATAATTACAGGTCTGGGGCCTCATTTATAAACGGTGCGTACGCTCAAAAGATGGCGTACGCCAGTTTCTACGCAATGTTTGCGATTTATAAAAAACAAACTTGACGGGAAAATGTGCGGTCCTCCACGCAAACTCTGACCCATGCGTACGCGGTACGCACAAAAACGGGAGAGACGAGAAACTGCGACACCGTTGGCAGAAGGAACAATGGAGAGAAATATGTGGAAATAATACCATAAATAAAATGTTACCTCATTTATCAAATATGAAGAATTCATTTGCAAACATTGATTAAAGGCAATCTTAAAATGATTAAACAAACGCCTGTTTGAGACTCCTCAGTGCACACAAAAACGTAACTTGGAGAAATAAATATATACGGATATGTTATTTAAAACCACCTCGAATATGTTGTCTTAATGTTATGACATGTATTCTCATAAATGATGCGGTATGCAGAAGGACAGAATTACGTCTAATCTGTGGCCGTTTTGCATTTCTATAGGTTGTAGATACGAGCATGGTTTTATATCCTATCACGTTTAATCATGTTTTATGCCGTTTGCTATTGCTCATAAAACACAGGAGGTATGGAAACTAAGAACACCATATTTGGTAGATTTGGCAGCTGATATAACTCAACACATTAGTTTTATTTCCTTTAACTGGTGGATATAGAGTTGCTGCCGGGGGGTTGAGACACACAGGCTGCAGTGGAGACGCTGCGCACAGCTGATCGACAGCTGGAACACAAACCACAAAATCAAAAAAGAAACATTAATTGACTCCACTCTGCAGGGATGCCCCGATACTTTCTTACATTTTCTCATCATGGGGGGGTCTCCTGTCCCCGGCACAAACACACTGACACTCTGCCTGAGGAAGGTTATGTGTATTTTTGTCATTCACGTTTTTCGGACCACTTGTTTATTTATTTTGGTGACGATCCGACCTCCATGCTGCTACTCTGGTTCAAACTGCATCCACCAAACAATATGATTCATCTCGACCTCCCCACAATAACCAAAATCTGACACGGTGTGAGATGTCTTTTTTAGCTGTTCTGTCGTCATTTCCTGCGATCTTCTTCATGCAGTCAGTCTGAATTAATATTAATACGGGACGTTTCTTTGACTATTTATAGGGAAATATGGGCGTTACGTGAAGCCCGCAAAAGCTGCGCCGCATTTCGAGTTGATTGTGATTTATAAAGGGAAACCTTTACGAGTGTTTTATAAATCGGAAAATGTCTGTGTGTATTTATTTGCTTTGTCCTACGTAAGCAACCTTCCCACGTAAATCCTATGCAAGGCTTTAAAAATGAGACCCCTGGTGAGGTAAAGGACTCTCTGTGTGTTTAGATAGTTAACTTAGTCCAAGTTCTCAGTGGGTCTCAAACGGTTTGGTCACCATTTATGTAAACACATATTTCCATTTGAGGGGGGAGTGATTAGTAACATATGCATGAATAACAAAAGTTAAAGTTAACTGGGTGAAAAAAGGTAAGATAGACTTTTAAACTAGTCTTTGCTGCTGCCTCAAAGAGGAGGGAGAGGAGGGAGAGGAGGGAGAGGAGGGAGACAGGTCAGGCTGATTCAGGAGCCCAGACACACTCACAACTATAAATGAACCAAAAACAAATAAACAAGTTTCAGTGTTTTTTCATATTGGTTATTGGTTATGGATGGTATGTTATTGGTTATGGATGGGATGTTATTGGTTATGGATGGGATGTTAGGGTTATGGGTGGGATGTTATTGGTTATGGATGGTATGTTATTGGTTATGGATGGTATGTTAGGGTTATGGATGGTATGTTATTGGTTATGGATGGGGTTATGGATGGTATGTTATTGGTTATAGATGTTATTGGTTATGGATGGTATGTTATTGGTTATGGCCATGTTCTTATGATGTTATGATTATTGAAATGTATACAGTTCTGTTTCCTATGGGTGTTTCCATAGATCTAGTCTCTTTATTTCCCCCTCAAAATGCACCAGATTGATGCATTTAACTCCAAAATAAAAATAAAAATCTTACCGGGGGAGCATGCCCCCGGACCCCCCCTAGAGGATTTGAGGTCCACCCCCACATAAAATCACATGGATAGGTTCCTAAATAGATTTGCAATTTTTTTTTTAAATAGAACCCATGTCCATATGTTTATTTGTGGGTAGTAGATTTAAACTATAGGGCTATCACTATGGGCAGCAACGCTGTAAATATTGACAAATAAATCCAGCAAAATGGCACAAAATAAACTGGTAGTGGCCTGGCTGGGGGTATAATTCCCGGCCTAACTTATTGTCCCAGTCCGGCCTTGTATTCCATGATCCACAGCCCCCCCGTTCCAATGTGACTGTTGTGTCTTTGTTGAGGATTGCTGGGCTCTGGGGGATAGTGCAAGAAGAAGCTAATTTTCCCACCTTGGCCAATCTCTCTGAAGATTTGGTCAAAGCCCTTTGCTGTACACCATTTGGATGAGCTGTCCAGATTGCAAAGTGCAAGCCCTCACTGAAAGCCTATTATTAATGGAAAGGTCATCACAGTGTGGGTGGGAAGATAGTAGCAAGGAGATACTGTCAGTTCTCTCGCCGTCACTGTCCAGACCGAGGAAAATAAAGAATAAATGAGCAAGCTGGAGGAGTTTTGGATGAGTATTCCCTTAACTGTTTGTAACATTGGTGGGCTTCAAAGGGACTTCATTTCCATTCATGACTGTTTAAAAACCTCTAAGCTGCCATTCATTGCGATGGGCATGCACTCATCTACACCTTATTGGTCAATTGACAGCACCCATATACTGCACAAATTCTTCACCAAATACAAATGTCCTTTTCAAGAATGCTATCAGATAAGAGCTTTATTATAAAAATGTTGGCACAATCGCTTATACAAATAAATGGACAAGTCCTTGTGGTCTGTCTCTATAACGGTTGGATTGTTCATTATTTACTTCAACAATTTGACTACAGATGTCAGCATTAGACCTGTAACCCCCCCCCCCCCAACAAAAACCACAACATAAGAAAGATTTCTATGTAGTTCATTTGCTCTCCTCATATTCAAGCAGCCCCTCAGATGATTCAATGATTGCTTCGCCGAGAAGGCGTATCCACATTCACAGGAAATGAAAGCATGAGATAATTGTTGTTGTGGGGAACACTGCAGCCATGGAAACTAGGAGGTATAATTACTCTAAACAATGTGCTTATTTTGAAAGTCCGTTGCTCACAGGCTCTGAATACACATACAGACAGACAGGAGGGGCGGGATGTTGATCAGTATTGGCTTAGGATGAGCATCATCATGCGTCTAAACCAATGAGAGCATTTGGGGGTGGGCCTAAGACTGCTGCAGCGCTCACATGAACAGAAACAGAAAGAAGAGGCTGGGACAGAAACATGAAGAAAGGTACCAAACTCTTACAGGGACATGTACATCTGTTCAGATGGAGGAGTTGATAGAAGTTATCTGTAACCACTGCAGAGTTTAATTTTCTTATAACTGGACTCTGAGGGGAACTGTTTTTAACAAACTATTTCAAACTAGAAATATTTCAACTGCTACTGTGTTAAGGGAATACTGCTGTTAAAAAACACCTTATTTGTTTAAAGTGTTTGCAAACCAAATGTTATTGCACTTTTATTCATATAGCAGTCCTTTTAAAACAAAAGTGCGCAATTGAATTCAAAATGAATTTTGCGCTTAACAACGCGATTAATCGCAGAAAATCATGTGATTAATCGTGATTAAAAATGTCAATCGTTGCCCAGCACTAGCAAAAACATATAAGCTGCAGATTCATCAGCAGTTGTTTGTTGGGTCATCTGACACCACAAAGAATATCAATACACATCCGTAAACACTTCTTCCATCATCCCTGGAAACGACCTGAACACTTATGAATGTCATCTAAACTTTCAAAAGTTATCTCATCCCTTTGTAATCATTTAGTGGCCAGCAGACATTTATCTTTGTTTGTGGAGCGTCTTCCCTCACTGCCGCGCTACTTTCAGGCATTCCAGGCATCCCCCTCATTTTATGTAGCGCCATCTATTTTAACTGTCTTGACAAGGTTAATGGTCTCATAAATGTCTGTGTCTGAGAAATCCCGTGGGCAACATTCCCTCACCGGAGCAGTTTTCAGTTTGTTGGGCGCTGGCTGGTGCAGAGGGTCCGTGCTTTGATCTCAGAGCTCCAGCTAACTGGATGCTGGAGGCATGACAGCAGGGTTGGCCGAATTCTGCTCAGTGCAGAGCTGTTTGTGTCAAGGAAGGTGTTGGAGTCACAGTGCATCATGTGAACAACTGTTTTTCCCTCTTTGTCTCCAAACATTGCAGTGATTGAGCAGCAGCCTCATATAAGCCATTTTTGACAGAAATCTATTAAGCAGTAAGTATAAAGTATTGTGTCAATATGCTTGTGCTATTCCCCCTCTAAGCTCCTGGGAAGAAGTGGATTATACAAATAGGTTGCACTGCAGTAAATCCTTCTCCTCTGTGTCTGTCTGTCAGTGGTAACTGGATACATGGATATGAATAGGTTCCCTGTTTGGTGGTGCATTAATCGTGTTAGAGATGCAGATTAGATGTCTGCATGTTTTTATAAATTATTCATGACATTAAAACATATAGTGCTTATTTCGAAGAAAGCAATTGTTCTAAAATAATATGTAACTTGGTCAAAAGTGTTGTCACAAAGAGAAATATGTATGAAAAGAATAGAAACCTGGATATATAATAGAAAGGGGGCCTGATACAGGTCAGGTGATGGTGATGGTTGATACCTTTCTGGCAGACTGAGCTCTGGACCTCTCTCACTGTGAACTGCTTTGCCATGCAGCCACTTTGAGAGAATCACCCGGCTGGAGGGGGATTCAGGAGCAGCACTTTAGGAAGGTTGACATTTGATTTTAACCTTGAAGCTGCTGTTAAAAAACCGATTCATTCATTCAGTCATCATTATTTGAGCTTTATTGTTAAAGCGTGCTTGTTTTAGGTCAAAGTGAATATTAAACTCTTTATTTTTCTTTGTTTATTGACCCTTTCTCTAATAAAATAAAAGACTTTGTTGGTGCTCTCTGAAAGGCTCCAGATGACTGAACTACTCTTATTCATTTTATTTTGTATACCATTATATATTAAAGGAAAACATCTCTATATGTTCTTTGGCTCCAAACCTGGTCAACAAAAAGTAAAATACATACAGCAGTTATAATCAAATATTAGCCCCCTTATGGTTTGCCAAAACACATTACAGTGAGATGCGCTAATGAAACAAACACATCAGCACAACACATAACAACAGACAGATCCAATTCAGACACTAACATGATGAACTTCTCCCAATTATTGCGTTGTAGTGTGAACACATTTTAAATCAATGTGCATAACATTGGGCCTTTTAAAAGGATGTGTTCTTCAGCTTTTGGTGGATAAAGTGGTTATAAGATGTTTTAAAATGGTACTTTCACAATAATAAAATAGGTTTTGTAACTGTCCAGTCAGTGCATTTTAAAGCAATATTGTGAGCTTTCACTTATCCGGTCCATTTTTGTAATTCAGTTTTTAATTAATCTAATTTAACCTAATTTATTTCAACCAGTCTTCTGCAATGTTACTGAGGAAATGTAAACTCATTTTCAGTAATGAACATTCTGAAAACAGCCTCATGACATCTGAACGATCAGACACGTACAAACATTTTTGAGTATGTACAGTATTAGATACACTGTCATTCATGCTCAGCTGACGTTCCATTCAGATTGTCACAAAACTAGTTTTTTGATACACTAGACACACAGATACACACTTCCAAGCCATGGTTTCATTATGTAAATGTATTTAATTATCATAAAATGTTTAAATACAATCTAGTCGACCACAGAAACTTGATGAGAGGTGAAGACAGAAGCTGAACAACACAACAACACAAAGGAGCTGCTGGATGTTTCATTACTAAGTTCAATATTCTCATTTACAAATGCTCCCAACAGCCACTATGGAAATCTGTGGTAACAGATGACCTCTAATCCCCGCTGGGATGTAAGACCCAACACAGTCAATTGTAATTTGGTGGCGCTGCAGGAAAAAATAAAGCTTCTTTTGTTAGTCTTAGCAGGCATTATCTATCTGTTTCCAATTACAGTCCTCGAGCCCCGGGCTGACAGGCCCATAAGACAATCTCTTGCCAAGTTCAGTGCCTTCATTAAACATATGAACTCTGATGCTGTCCTGCTAATCAAGCAAATGCCTGCATGCACAAGTGCTGGACTAAAATCATACTATTTCAATAATTAAATAATAAAGGGACATGTATCTGATACTGGAGAATAGCATTTCATGATATTATCACTATGTTTAGAGTTTGTGTGGGCTACCATAACATTTACAACATATTTACAATCAACTTACATAAACCTAAATGTTCCCCAACAATATATTTCATCAGTCTGAACAATGGTTAAAAGTAATACAATAAACAGAAGCAGTTTGAAGTACAATGAAATGTATTTCAGAGTGGAATCACTAGTTTTATTTGCCAAAGGTCACAAGTCTGTAGTTGAGGATATGTATTACATATGACATTATACAGGCCTGTGAAGGATATTAATCTCAGTCCTGAAGACTGGAGCTGTGAAAAAGAGGGGGGGGCCGTGGGAGCCATGACCTTAGACATGACCTTAGACATGAGCAGCAAAGCACAGGAACTGTAGCATTAAACAGTGATGTTATATGCAGCACATCTTTAATATGGTAAGGAGAACTTTGATGAAATGTAGTCTTCAAATAGACAGTTAACATTTAGAGATCCATCAATATGTAACCCTAGGAATGTTTGGACTTCACTCCCTCAAGTTATTGACCTTTTATTTTGATAATGATTTTTTTTTCAATTTTGATTTGAGCCAAATATT
This sequence comes from Trematomus bernacchii, assembly GCF_902827165.1. Taxonomy (NCBI): domain Eukaryota; kingdom Metazoa; phylum Chordata; class Actinopteri; order Perciformes; family Nototheniidae; genus Trematomus; species Trematomus bernacchii. Next base: position 3,072,265 of record NW_022988007.1, on the reverse strand, counting down.
TTGAAGTTTGTCTTGCTTGTATTTGAATCTAAATTATTCTTCTCATGTCATGTTTCCACATTAATTAGTACCTCTTTGAGAGTATATTGTGGATCATTTAGATTTAACAATCTAAATCTAAGTCATAAGCAAATTAAACTGTAGTTATAATGCTGTAAAACAGACCCATAACCATACTGCCCCCTCCTACTGTATAAATAAAGCTTCTTTTGCTGCAACTCTGACAATATGATATTGAAATTGTTCTTGTTTTCATTCTGGGAGATTAAGAATTGACATACAAATGGTGCTCTTTCTTCTAAAGCCATTGGGGGATGGCACAAGAATATTTAAGTTGGATAATAACTAAGTCTACCACACACAATAAGTTATTTTACCTTGGACACAGGTAATGTAGCTGCAGGTCGGCTGTGCATATCGATATCTGGCTACGAATCTGATCTGCACCAGCAGTGTGTACGCTTTTCATAAAACTATTCAAGAGAGACTAAATACAGCGTGTCAGTTTGGGCCACAAAGACTGAATTCCAATAATTAATGCTGAAGTATTTTCTCAGAGTAGCAAGCTCTTCCCTTTAGAGATTAATCATTTTGGCAGCATTAGCATGATCAGTATTTTCACGAAATTAAAGGTGGGGTAGGTAATTCACTTCAGAAACACTTTTTGTTATATTCCATGGAATGCTCTTAACATCCCGATAGCAATAAATACATTAAATGCTTTGACAATAAATACATAAACAAATGTCATCTGTGGAAGCCGTAGTACTGTAAAAAGCACGACCAATCATTTTAGCCGGCCCGGCTAAAGTAACTGGATGGCCTACCTGCCTGTCAGCCTTCCATCTGTGCACAAACTTATCTCGTGCCCTCATTGGTCATGTGCGCGTTCGTGTGTGTTGGAGGAGGGGCTCTGTAAGGAAGTCTGAAGGAAGGGGCAGATTTTCTTCCGCTGCGTACTTTCAAATTCTAGCGCACTCGAGCTGGTTTCTCCATTCTTACCTACCCCACCTTTAAATGTTACATTCAATTCTGTTATAAATATAAAACTGAACTGTATACATCTGATAGCCCAAGTTGAGTGTAAACATTCACCCTCACCTTGTGCCCATTCATGTGTTTAAAATGCATAACTGTGTAGCCGCTTGAGACTTAGTGATCATTATTACAAATGTCCATATTTAGTAATGCATTTAGGCTAAACCTAAGTTGTTTATATTATGGTCCAGGTCTGTAACTGCAGTAGTGATCAATCCATAACATAATTATGTTGGACCATGTTGCATAGGATGATTAAGAAAACTATATTATATAAGGTGGTCCAACTAATAATCGAGATGTGATGATACTGATGATACCAAAGACACTCAAGTGCTCTGTAAGTCATTCTCACCAGGAGAGACTAATTGGACGTGAAGCAGCTGTTTATTCCGTCAAGTGCAGCTGGGTTGACCCAAATACCATAACACACTGTAAACAAGAAGCTGATTGGCTGTGTAGATCAACAGGGCTGACTGACAGGAGAGTGGGCAGGGGGTGTGTAGGTGGGCAGAGGAAGAAAGAACAATACATGACCCAGGGTGAGAACACTTTCCCAAATAACACAGCAAACACAAAATATGGTAATGAAATAAATACCATTTTGTTTATGCACAGTGCACTTATAAACCAATTCTTCACCAATCTATTTCACCTCTGTGGTCAGGTCTGGATCTGTTGCAGAGATCTCACTTGGGGCACTTGACAGTTTCCACTTGGGCAGGGAAACTGTCAAGTGCCCCACATAAATGACTGGCTAATTTAACACCTAATTGAGCTATTATCTGAATTTGCATCAATATAGAAACACATTAAATAGAAACAAATATCCACCCTGGAGGTCGCTTTTACCAGCTACTGTATGGGGAGTAGGAAATTCAAGAGATGCAACTGAATGAATACACCTTTGCAAATTGTTAATTTAATTGTCAAATATCACAGTGGTCTCATTGGAAGACACTATTTTATGCCGCCAAAATAAGCATATTAACCACATATCTAAGCCAGGGTGCACTGTGGTTTCCGTGGAAATGAGAGGGTATACGTGCTGTGTAGGCTACTGCCAAAGGAAGAGAAACTGATACTGTGTCACAAAGACAAGCCAATCAAATAAGTGGTGGGTTTTTAAAGTATCATCTGTTTAACATGCAGAAAGTCTTAGGCAGGCTTGGCAGAGGTGGGAAGTAGTGAAGTACAAATACTTCGGTACTTTAGTATCAGTACTTTACTCCACTTTCTATTTTCCTGACAACTTTTTTACTTATTTTCAACACAAATACCTGTACTTTCTACAGGCTTGTTACTTTAGTTTGAATCTGCATTTGGTGGCATGATCATTATTATTTCGAGTGATTGTGCGCCTATTTCAACCTAATGTCATACAGAAACACGATCGTGTATGCATGACAATGACAGTAATATCATTTGAAATAGAAGTTCTTTAATGTTCTATAAAGTGAGGTCCAGTTACCAGCTTGGCTCTATAAAACAGTTGGTAGTCATGGCTACTTTCTACTTAAGTACATCTCAAAGCCCATACTGCTTTACTTTTACTTGAGCGATTGAAGACATATTGCAGGATCCTCTGGATAGATGTTTTTTAAAAGTCGGTGATTATTTACGAGAGGATAACAACTTTATTTGGAGAAGGACATCTCTCATAAGATCATATGTATAGCACTTAACGACTCATGATATTTGAGTGAGATATTCTGAGGCAGGGCAGCCGAGCAGCAGAGATAGATATCGCAACAGCTCGCCGGCTAAGAGGCTGTGTTGACCTTTTAGTAATGGTTGCTGCACACTCAGCACAAAACAGATGCCCTTCAGGAGCAGCACAGAGGGTCCTGATTTCCCCGCAGTGTCATGGCCTGCAGATGCATTACTTCATTGCAGAACACAACACAGTGTGTGCAGAACACAACACAGGTGGAGTTCTGAAGCTCAACCTCTGCATCTGTCCTGCAGAGGAGCTGATCACAACTCATGCTAGTTATAATGTTCCTTTATCAATAGAATAGATCTACTTCATTTTGTACTCATTTTGGAAGGGTACTGGCATGAAGTAATCAGTTCAGATGATGTCAGCCTGTTGGTGTAACTATTGTATTAACTGATAATCACTGGCTTGTGTATTTAGTGAGTTGTACATGGAGCATGTCTAATGATAAATCACCCGTAACAGACTGCTGTGTTCCATAACCTTCTTTGTTACATTTTTTTGGACATGCAATGATTTAAAATGTGGAAACTACTTGATGCTGTGGGGGTATTCAGCTGCTAATGTGTAACAGAAAGTGTAGCCTGAGGGTACAATGTTTCCCTGAAAAAGATGACATAATGTTTGTTATTCATGTTAGCATTATTAGTGCGAATGCTGTGCAATATATCAAAAATATTCAGCCTTTTCAGCACATGATGGGAAACTTTCAACTTTTTCAAAATATGTTATACTTTTTGAAATATTCAGCTTTTTAAACTCTTTTTTAACATGTAACTCAATGGGAGGAACCTTCAAATCCTCTTTTACCTACACCGTGCGCCAGCTAGAGACTTCATTCCAACTTTACAATGATCACAAGACCTTCAGCTATTAAAATCTTATTCAGATTTTTGTATATATTTTACACTTTTTGAGATATTTAACTTAGTTTGGAGCTTGGTAAAGAGGCCTTCTTCAGATTGTAACATGAGTGTGTATTGCGCAGCTCGTTAAGTCTAGAGTGCGTCGTGTCAAAAAGTCCACCTAGCTCCAAATAGACTCCCATGTTAAATTTGTCAGGATCTTTCTTCAGACCAGAAAGAAGTACACTTTAGACAAACTGCTCCCATCTCCACATTTTACACACAAGCCCCCAAAAAACAACATATATCAGTTCATTGGGGTTCCCTGATGCTCACGGTCTGGTAATTTTTTTATAGGAGCCATAGTTTTTGAACAGGTGGCAAAATTGTCAGATATAATCCTCAATGCATTCTTAATGGGACTCAGTGCTGCAGTTGGTTACCATGGTGTTGCTGGGCAGATTGGGGCCACACACCTGAGTGACATCATCTAATCAGAGCAGACACGCCCACAGACAGACTGGTACACGCACACACACATTGGATGTCTATACTACATATGTTCAAACACACACACACACACACACACACACACACACACACACACACACACACACACACACACACACACACACACACACACACACACACACACACACACACACACACACACACCTTTGCCCACCTAACCATTGTTTTTATGGGTGAACCTCCCATTTATTGACCTCAGACATCTCATTTTGTTTTTCTACACCTCGCACTCCCCAAAACCACACACCCCTTCAAAATAAAAGCCCTATACATGTAATGCTACTTGAATTTATAGTACTACGTACATCTGATATGTAACTCCTTCAGCCTACTTTCAGCTATAAACCATTCAACTATTAACTTATTCAGCTATGTCAGGACATTGAGGCTATACATTTTATTGTTTATACCTTTTTTAAACCTTTTCTTTTAAATATTAAGCTACTTCACTATTTTTCCTACTCTTCCAGTTTAACATTTCACTTTCAAGTTTTCAACAAAGTCATTGCAATGCATTTGAGCTGTAACAATTTTGATTCAAATCATTTCACTTTTCTGCATTTCTCCGCTAAGTTCAGCAACGCACTGACTTGGTCTCTGTAGCTGCTTTTAGCTACAGAGACCAAGTAAGTCAACAACTAATAACATATTCAGCTTTTTCTGCATTTTCAGCTAAATTCAGCCACAAATGTTCACAGTTTACAGCATTCACACGCATTTTCAGCAGGAAATGCATTTTCTAGTTTGTATCTATATGTCAAGTGGGTAAGAAAATACCACAGTATGATTCACCATGCAGTGCTCAGAGCTGACAGTTGGTGGAAGAGAGGGTGATACACTGACAGCAGCAAAGACAGGAGACATTGGGTAATGTGATCTATCTGAGGTAGCTATTTCCACTTAATTTCCATCTTAACAGATCCAGAGGAAATCAAAGTGTTATGTAACAAATGTAGGCTGAGTCCTATCAAAAAGCCTGGTCTCCCCTGGGACCCTCAGCCCTGTCAGTGAGGGTCAAACTGCTAAAGGATGTGTCAGGGCTTCTACAGATCCTCACCAATAGTGAGCGTGAGGCCATCCAATGCACATGACATCTCACCAGAGCCTTAACTCTCAGCAATTCACCTCAGACAAGCCTGCAATTGGTATTAGTCAGAGGGGTCGGGTGGTCCCGTGTCAGCTCCGTCTGTGAGATGGAGAGAGGAGCCTGAGATACTGGAGCAAAATGTTTGGGAGGCATCATAGGAAGATACTCTGTCCGTCATTTATTTGTCCTGTTTTTTGAATAGCTTTGGGGGTTTATGCTGCAATTAAAGCCTACAGTGAAAACAAAGGAAACGTTGACTTCAATTAAATGTATTATGTCAACAGATTTCACATAACTGTACCAAGCTAGTTGAAAGCAATAGTTATACGTTTATAGTTCAACTTAATATTATTTATTTCAACTAACCTAATACAGTTATGTATAGTTTGTTGACATAAAAAATGTAATTAAAGTCAATGTTGCATTTTTTCAGTCATCTGTTTAACTTAGTAGTAGATGTTAGACGTACTGCTATTAATTACATCATTAATAATAATAGTAAGAACAGAAGCATTTAACGTAGTGTTTTCCTGTCACAGGCAGGCAGATCTAATACTCTTTAAAAGCTTTACTGTTAGAGTAAACATGCCTGACCTAAAAGCAACTTTGTAAACAGAAATGTGTTCTTATTTGGGTAGGGATAAGAGAAACACAGATATTGCCGCTTGCACTACAAGTGTAAAGTTGCAGTTGAAGTCAGCTACAAAAGATACAAAATGGCGGCTGATTACAGAACTAATTGTATTGTAGTTGAGGATGTGAGAGGATACTCTGGCTGTAAATGAACTGGAACATCTCGCCTGAAACTTCACTTTTGTTGCCACTCTGCCTGACTTCAGCTAACTCTCTGATTCCATAATAAATCTGGAGCTGCACAGCGGCTGGGCATATTGTTTGTTTGTTGAAGAGAATGTAGCTTAAGCCTTCATATGAGAATGATTATTATCCTATAGGAGGAGGCCACTAGTCTTTAATTAATATAGTGTATAGACCAGGGGTATTCAACTCAAATTCAACGAGGTCCAGTTAGAGAAAATCTCAAAACATCAAAATGTCTAAGTTACTTTATGAATGAGTGTGATATATATATATTGAAGTAGCCTGTAGCTTTATCAATGTCTGCATGTAATCAACAACTGACTGCCAATCAAATAAAGAAAGTGCAATTCATAAACAACAATATTTATTGTACTATACAGTAAATACTGTGGATAATGTTCCTCTACAGCTGCATTTACAAATAAAATAGGAGAAAATAAATAAAATAGCTTTTGAAAATGTGTGCATCTTAAAAGTGCTTAATGTTAGATAAATAAAATAAAGTGTAGCAGCAGCTTGAGTTTCCCTTTTTCTTTGTTAGCCGTTTCACATCATGACTTAACAGTTTCAGACGATTATAGAACAATATCAGTCTTTACACATCATAACAGTTTTAAAGTTTCTCTTTCTTTCCCTCTTATATTGCAGTCCCTCACTCAATTGAGCTCGAGCTTGTCCTGCCAGGAGTTTAGATCTGGGCTGAAATGGTGTCAGGGCCATTCTCATACACACATGCAGGTGCTCATTGGTTAGCCTGCCCTGGAACGATATTTAGTTTTAATTTTGATCCTGATGGACTGATCATATTGGGCTCTGAGACTGCTTATTTGTTGTGACCTCAGTTCTGACTTGAGAGGGAATGTTTGGTCAAACACTTTGTGTTTTGTCTCATAGTGGCATTTCACATCGGCACTTTTAATGAGCGCCACGGTCTCTGAACAAATGAGACACACTGGTTCTGTGCTCCCAGTGGGCAGGATGAACATGAATGAGTCCGTCCACTCAGGGTTTAAAGCTCTGTTCTCACTGTCCACTTTCCTCTTGGAGAGCGCCATGTGTAATTATTTGTCTCTTCCTGTCTGCCGCTAACACGCCTGTTCACTCTCTTCTCCGCTTCTCTCCCTGTATCGCTAATTATTCTCTTCACTCACTTTCCTCTCTTCATCTCATCTCATCTCTTCTTCTGTGTTTCTCTCCCTGTATCGCTAACTCTTCTCTTCACTCACTTTCCTCTCCGCTTCTCTCTGCCGCTCTCTCATCTCTTCTTCTGTGTTTCTCTCCCTGTATCGCTAATTATTCTCTTCACTCACTTTCCTCTCCTCTTCTATCTGCCACGCTCTCATCTCTTCTTCTGTGTTTCTCTCCCTGTATCGCTCACTCGTCTTTTCGCCCCCTGTCGGCGGCGGTTAAAATAGAATCGCCCCGTCAAAATTGAAATCCCCTATTAATGTATTGATTATAGGTCCGGGTCCGTATAGGTCGGCGTCTGGGTCCGGATCCGGACCGCGATCCGCCTGTTGCCGACCCCTGGTATAGACTGAATACTAGCAGTATGATTACATTCATAAAGGCAGTGGTCAGCAGCTGTAACAGTCTTGGAAACCATCATATACTCAAAGAATAATTCACAAATTCTGACCAGCTCAACTTGTCTCTTTAAAATGACATGTATAAACTTCTGCAGCATATGTTCATAGAGCAGGGGTATTGCAGCTCGTTGTATTTTCAGTGAGGAATGAAAATAATGCTAAAATTCTGCATTTAAATCCACTGCGCACACATGTTGGGGAGGAACTCAGGGTGCATGATGGTCGTTGGTGTGCAGGGAGTCCTGGTTCTCCATAACTCATGAATGTTAGTCCAATTTCCACTCCTCCAGCTCTGTGTTCGGACTCTACCAAAAGTCGTCCTGTCTTGTGCTCCAGGTTGTTTTTTTACATTTAATGAAGACCTCAATCATTTCCAATCATAAGTGCTGTGAGACTTTAAAATGAGTTATAAAACAATCCACATTGTGGTTGTTTTGAAAGGTTGGTCAACATTTTGCTGACACATTCAAGATGAATAAGTTGTGACTCACAGATAACAAACATTTCCTCATTATTTTTATGAAAAGCGGAATATGGACAAAATTAATTTTGACTTAAAACTTGTTTTAAATAAATGCTATATATGTTATATATTTATATAATATTATATATTATATATAGGGGTCTAGACGGGTTCCCAAAATAGAAACGCAGACAGCAGGGCAGACAGGTGTTCCTGTTCCTATAGAATCTATGTTTGGTGTCACACGGGCCTTGTGGCTCTGCAGATGTGTAAACTAAAGTTGGATCTATATTTCCCGCTGTACAATAGCTGCTAGTACTAGGATGGGTAAAAATCAGAGACCACATTTCACTGTGTGAGCTGTTTGCATGTGTGACCATTAAAGAGGGTTTCATCCTCCAATTCTATCTATCTACCTGCACTGATAGAAGTACCTGTACTAAACATTACATACAACAAGTCCTCATGCTGAACTAAGAAAAGGAACGTTTGTCCATTCCAAAATAATCCTGGAATCCTTTTGTGGACAACATCTCTCACTGGCTGATCATCATTAACATGTGATTTGAAGGTGTTTTGACAAAGACTCAATAACAGTAGCCTGGTTATCAGACCACGCCCCCTCAGTGTGAAAGAGAGAGATGTTCTACTCCTGAACAGCAACCTGCTCCATCACAAGCTATGCTTCAAGTACTATACTCTCCAGAGGTCATATCTTGTCCTTTTGCCCCCCCCCCCTCTAGTGGTTCTCAATTGAATAACTCAATGATGGACACTAGTGACGGACAAGCCAGTGGGAGAAAAGCTTTTGGGAGTCAGCCGGCTGAACGCCCACCACTCGTTCTGCTTCTTGCTCTGTCTTCGTCCTAGTTATTTCTTTAAATGTTGACCTTGTTGAAATTGCCGGGTGCTCCCGGGGGCCTCAGTGGTCCGGGTCACAGCAGACTGCATCTCATCCGCTGAAGGCTGCTTCTCCATGGATGCTACATTAAGTGCTGCCTCTGCTCACTGCAGGGACCTGAGATCAGCTCCATAGGTCTGCCTGTATGCATCCGACTAGGAAATGAAGCAGTTCAGCCCCAGTGAGCCTGCAGTTAGAGTCCTGACATTAATGGACAGTGCAGCTTCAACCAGTCCTTTCACCACACGTGGCAGAAAAGAGGCTACATGTATGTTTAGTGTTTTGTCAGCTTTCCCATCCTCTTAAGCTTTTGTTCCCGTAGAAGAAGAAGAAAAACATAAACTGACTTTTAGAAAATGTTACCCATGTCTCAACCCCTAGAGAGAGGTTTAGTATCAGAAAAGAATTGATGTCATAACAGAGGAAGAAACGTATGATTGCTATCAGCTGGAATATGAATAGGCCTGCCAGTGAGAGGAGCCTCCACGATGGCCATCTACAGACAAGAGGCAGGCACAGAAACACATTTATTTCAGTGGCAATTGATGTCTTCTTCCGTGGCTTCTTATTGTAGCTGTAGTGATTAGAGCAGAGCCAGAAGCATCAGTCAGGATGGAGCAGGTAGAGGATCATCCTATTTTCTCTCATCTGTGTTACTAATGGCTGCCGCTGATACATATTGAAAGTTGCGTTGGTGAGTGCCAGTGATTGGGTGCTCCTACGAGTATCTTGATAACCAATACAATCCAGTGTTTCAGAGGGAACACTGAGCCACACAGCTTTAGGGAAAACAAACTGAGGGTTCCTTTTGTAAAGGTGTGTTTAAACCTCACCCCACGTGTGATGCCTCTGGAGACCTTTTCAGTGACTGGAGGAATAATGCTGAACAAATCGTTGTTTGCAGGCTACACATATCAGTGCAGCAGTTGATTTAGAATATATTAGGATATTTAGTTTTTGGCAAACCTATTCTCATCACGACCCCTCTTTGAGGCAGCCGTGGAATTTACAAATGATGTGTTTGTGTTCAGATTGTTTTGATCAGTTTTAATTCAGTGTGTTATATTAGTTAAGAATAAGAGACTTTACTATCAAATCCTCTTGAGGGGATAGAGACCCCTGCCTCCACCAGCCCCCTTCAGCATGCAGGTGAGCTTTTCACAAAGGTACTCACCTTGATTAAACTGCACAAAAGATTCTAACATGAGACGCTGTATTAGTAGATAGGAGCAGAATCTCTTATCTGGGGTCCAATACTTGGGTGGGTTTCTAAACGGATTAGGTAAGGGCTCGTGTTTTTTTATCCGTGAACCAATGTGAGAAGCACACTGCCCTCGAAACGTAACCAAAACAGAGGCGTTCCTGCAGCAGTCAATTTCTTAATCTAATCCTGGGCTGGTTTGGAACAGACTCGAGCAGTGACTTACTGCGGAGAATACAAATTGCTTGATGAAATGAAATGAGTTTCTTGATGCTAGGTTATCTTCAAAAGATAATTGCTAAATCCTTTGGCTATGTGGAGCAGCAGAAGCAGCAGAGGGTGGATGGAGCTGGCATTAAGACCACAGCACCTGTGGCAGGCGTGTTTGTCTCTGCGGGGACCTGAACGCCTCTCATATTTGGACCTGACAGGCGCTCAGAGTAATTTCATCTCTCTGCTTTTTTAGCCTGTATTGGTGGCAGTGGGGAACAGTCTGGTGCTGATATCAAATACATGTTGCATGCTTTGGCTGTGTGCAGTAACCACATATGAAAGTGCAAAACTATTCTCCAAAGGAATGGCAGCTCATCAGTATTCACTGCCTCTGGGCCGCCATATGCCCCATAATACCAGGCCCATTAACTAAACCCCACATCCAACAAATTAGAAATGTTGTTAGCCCCTCAAGAGTCAATTTTATTCCATTTAATCCTAACTGAGATGTTTTTCCCCTCATTATAGAGATACATATTGTTCTGCACTATCACAATAAAGATAACTTTTTCAGAATCCAATTATTTTTGGAAAATTCAAAATTGGTCGGGAAAATTGAGACCTCCGAGTTCAATAGTTAACTCAGATGGTCTCCCAATGTTCTGTTATGCTTTGAAGTAACGTCTGCTATACATATAATAATATCTAGCTGATATATATATATATATTTATATATTCGGTTTTCCTGTGCAGATTAGATGGACAGAGATGTAATTCAATATTATTTTTCCGAGTTTACTTTACATGGTCTTTTGTATTTGTATTTGTCCACATTTCCAGCCGCCTGTGAAAGCCTTCTTGCTCATTAGCATTCACCACATCTCCCATTCAGACCATAAGGTGAGGAGCATTGTGGCATATTACAGACATTAATCTCACAAGAAAATGATGTATTGATCTCTGGTGCGCCACAGGTAATCATAAAATGACCTCTGATGCATAATTTAGCACATTTCTTCCAGACCTTTGCTATAGGATGATGCAATGTGTCTGTTACAGGTGGCTCAGTGTGCAGAACTAAGCAACATCTGACATATACTGTCATTTACAGGGACATGTTTACAACCAGCATTCACAATTTACATCCCCAACAATATCAAGCACACAACAAAAATCACAAACAGTGAAAAATATCTTGAGACGAGATTTGTGTCTTTTGTAGGTGCATTCAAAATGGAAACTATGGTAACTTTGCACCCTTCGCAGTCCCTTTGCAGTCCCTGCATCTTTATAGAAATAGAAAAAATGTCATTATTTCAGTGGGTGGAGAATCCCAGTGAGAAAAAAAAACTAATTTCAGCTGGATAGCAAACCCCACCAAAGATATGCCTCTCCCTTTCAGAAGCCTGACAAATTGGGACATTGAAGACCAGTTGCCACATGGGAAAACATTGAAATCTAACACCTATTTATGATTGCAACACAAAACATCAAGGATAAAAGACCTTTGAATGGCCTTTTCTGGAATTGGAGTATCTATCATGTTGTCTAAACATGTCTGCATGTATTCACATCCTGAAGGCACCTTTCGATGCACAGCACATGACTCATGTGTTCACTGTGGTTTTTTCTCCAACATTCACTGAGCTATGGCCCTGCCCTTTTCTATAGAACACAGACAATCCAACAATATACCCCATCAGAGCCTTCAAAGTGGGGCCTGAATATGAAATCTGTTTCTCAGGATCTCTGAGGATGTGAGAATTTCAGAAAAGAGGATCCTGAAACAGTTTTCCATCTAAGAGACTTCAAGCAGAGCTTAAGTGAACAAAGAGCAGTATAATAGTTTTCCTTACCGATATCCTGCAGCGAAAGACATTGGACTTTAACATTTTGTTGAGGATTAGATTGGGATTAATGCAAGTATGGCAGATGAAAAGCAGGATGGTGTGAGCTTCCTCTGTTGTACAGTGTTGATATTCAAGAGATGCCTTACCAGCCCCCAGCTTTAAATCACAGAAGCAGGGATTTAGAAATCTATCCTCCTCCTATGAACAGATTCTGAGCCCCCCATTTCATTAATATGCTAATTAAAAACATGTTGCTGATATGTGATAATGATGTACTTGAATGAAGCTCTGTGGTGCCTCTCTGTGTCCTCTTTAGTTGTTGCGTATGTCCTGGAGTGTCCCACTGTTTGCCTCACTCAATCCTTTTGTTTAGAAAGTTAAATATTGCTCACTGCTGCATTTTTGAAAAGCAGTTCATCTTTTTATTTCCTCATCACTGGATGAGGAGCCTCAATCCGAACAGCTTCAGCAGGTCGGTTTACATAATGACTATAAGTGTCATTATTTGTTGTATTTTGGAGGTAAATCACTGGCAATTAGCTGAACAATAATGAGATTGAAAGCAGTGTTCCTCCCAGGTCTTGAGGACAATCAGTGTCAGGTCATTCTAGTCTTGTTCGCCTTCCTTTCTATAAATGCCACCTTTAGTTATTGTCCATTATGGAGATAGTGTAACAGCTTGCTGATGCTTTGCAGTGTACTTAGTGTAACATATATAACTTGTATTTTCTCTGTAAAGAAGGACTCAGTTGGCTTGTGTTGGGTTGTTGCAGCCCCAGTGTTTTCACTACATGTCACTATAGCATTGGTATTGATAGGCTCAATGGGATCAATGTTAGCCAGTTGTTTTGAGGAATCTGTTGCAAAAAGCACACTTTGGTCTTTATTTGATTTATTTAGTTGGAAATACGCCATTTACCATTATACCATGTTATATAAAGCCCTTGCTGGCCCTACTACTTTACGTTCTTTGTCTTGCAGCATGTCTGATGTCATCCTTCCTGCTTTGTGACAATGCTGATAAGATTTCCCAACTTCTTCCAGTTTTATGGTTGCTATGCGTATATTGAAGCAGGAGATTCCCTCGCTACAATTGTCTCTAAACTAGGCGGAGAATATTCATAAAAATGTGCCATGCACTCACAGAAAGAATCATGAAGTGTTAAATAAGAGAGATATCTGCCTGAGATCTAAGCCAGCACAGAATGAGCAAAGAGACAGTTTTGTTCTCTGGGGGGGCCCCAATACATCTCTGATATGGATTAGAGAAGTATCTCCACAACACAGATGGTTATCATGGCAAATAACTGGCTAATGACTTTCTGTCTTTCTAGCTGTTTGTTTTCTACAGCTCCATTCAGAGTGGAACTTCGTTGAACAAATAAATGTAACTGCATATGGCTCCTGCCTCATCCATTGGGCTTTGGCTGAGGGAATTATCCGAGCATATTGAATTCATAGATCATTGTTGCTAGCTGGGGGCTTCAAAGGATCATTAATATTCTGATTCTGGAGATCTGTGAACTGCTCTCTCCTTCCTTCTGTGTTATTACAGCGCTGGTCCCGGTTTGAAAAGTGACTCTGCTGGAGATTTTAAATAACTTGTTGTGTGCTGGCTTTGATACGTCCCACAGATAGAAACAGCCAGCAATATGTTCTATTGTCTTTCAAAAATGAAACTCATTATAATGAAATGATTCCAAAGCTGGTGCCTCATTTCATGGTATGTTATCAAAGCACTGATAAAGGCTGTCCAGGGTGTGTTGGGTCTGGATGCAGGAAGTCAGTCAGTCAGTCAATCAGTCAATCAATGTTTATTTATATAGCCCAATTGTTGGGGCTGGGTCAAAAGTTCAGGACCTACTATGGCAGAGACCAGATGGATTCAGTCTTTTAACAAAGTTTAATACAGGAAAAAAGGAGCAACTAAAAAACAATCCACAAAATGAAGGTGGATCTAGTTCACGCTGGTGGCGGCGGCAGGACTCAGGCTGGCTCGAGCAGACACTGGAAAAACAGAGGAAATCACACTAAACTAGGATACTACGACGTTCAGCTCTACCGAGTGAGACGGAATTATCTGGCACTGGAGTGTGAACATGACCAGGGTTTTATGGAGGAGTTGATTAGATAAGTACAGGTGCTCCTCATTGTGAACCAGCTGCGCCTTCTAACGATCACCACACTGCACAGGAGAGAGAGAGAGAGAGAGAGAGAGAGAGAGAAGACAGAGGGGAGTAGGAGAAAGCAAAACACCTAAACCATAAGACCAATATCACAAATGTTACATTTGTCTCAGTGGACTTCACAGTTTGTACAGAATATCAATATAACAGTACGACACCCTCTGTCCTTAGACCCTCACATCGTACAAGGAAAAACGTACAGAGAAAAACCCACAGTTTAAAGGGGAACATGGGAGAAACCTCAGGGAGAGCAACAGAGGAGGGATCCCTCTCCCAGGACGGACAGACGTGCAATAGATGCCGTGTGTAAATCTTAAAGATAATACATTTACAGCGTAGGTAGACCAAATGTTTGGAAATGCATGTGTCTATAATAAGAAGATGAATCCACGAGGACGTCAACAACCCTTTGGGAGCCATCAGGGAAGTAGTATGATGAGAGTCAGGCAGGACCACAGTGACAGGTTCAGCCACGACTCGAAGTCCAGGACTCAGGATGCAGGACTCAGGACTCAGGATGCAGGATGCAGGATCCAGGCCACAGGATCCAGGACACAGGACTCAGGATCCAGGACCACAGCAACAGGATCAGCCACGACTCAGGATCCCGGCGTAGATAGACACCAAATAGACATTTGGGGGAAGCTGGGTTATTCAGGTGTGCTCAGCAGCTGTGGGGTTTGTCCCTTTATGCAGAACGGATTGCCTCTGCTTTACTGGGGATTCAAATTGATTACAGGTTCAAGACTTCAGTCTTTTTAACAGTTTTTGTGATTTCTTCCCTTGCATTTTGTTTTTAGCACAAATAATGCTAATATGTGGAGTTACAAGTTAGGGTTAGGTCAGATGAAATGGTCATGTTCAGGCTGAAGGCACATCATCCCCTCAAAGAGAATGTAACAGAAATGATTTAGTGCATTTTAAATCAGTATTTTCAGAAGTGTTCCTTTCAAACAGAATGAAGCCGGGATAAAAGAAGAAGAGCGTGTTGGAAATGATAAATTCCTTTTAGTGGTTCTTTGTGGAACTTGTACCTTGCTTCCTAATGGCAGCCTCACACTCATTCATCAGTCATTAAGAGAGCAAACAGAGAGGGTGGAGTGTAAACCCAGCATGTGGCGTCCTCTCCTCCATCACCATGATGTAACCCAACTCACACTCTGCCTCCATTCAACATTGGACTTTTATAAATACAGGCTATTGGCAAAGTTTCTTTATTGGTTTCTTTTAGTGTTTGTTTCAACTTACTTTACCTGCCATGCTTATTATAATCTACACATGGGTCACAAATAGCACATTGCTTTAGGTGCTCTACTCTATTACACAAGAAGACGGACACATTTGCAAACCTCCTGAAGCGTTTAAAAACAAATAATAAATGTAGCGGCCATTTTGGGGAAACTGAGCCGACCCCTCAGCCTCTCAATAGCGCCACCTGTGCATGTAAACCAGATCAAATCAAAAACGTCATGTAAAAAACTAAAGCAACAACTATATCAAATAAATCTATATGGTAAATAATTGCAAAATTAACCAAATAACAAGATTGATGATCTACCAGAAAAAGGAAAGAACTAGGAATGTGAAATGGTGGGACCGATCCAATTAACCCTTAGATGCACGAGTGACTGGACCCTACTCTTCCATAAGTGGGTCAAAAAGGACCCGTATTAGAATAATATGTGTTTTTATGCCATTTTTGTCATTTTGGTTAAGAAAAATTACTTGTATAATATTTAGTATTATATTTTGGTTCACACTAGAAATATTTTATATTAAATTGTTCACTATTTATAATTTTAGACATTTTTTTTTACATTTTTGAAAAAAACGTTTTCCCATAGGATTCCATAGAAAATGCATGCGGGTCATTTTTGACCCACTTATGGAAGCTTGGGGTATTAATACAAAAACTACAATTTCTTAAAATGTAAATAAAAAATTTGAATGGCATGATACCCAAAACATGTTTTTTGAGGAATAGCTGGAATATGAAATGATAAAAAAAAATGTAATTACAAAGATACTTCAAGAAAACCACCTCACCGGGTCAAAAAAGACCCACTTATGGAAGCTTGGGGTAGTAATACAAAAACTACAATTTCTTAAAATGTAAATTAAAAATTTGAATGGCATGATATCCAAAACATGTTTTTTGAGGAATAGCTGGAATATGAAATGACAAAAAAGACCCACTTATGCATTTAAGGGTTAACATTTTAGTTTCTATCCCACAAAATTAATCTTCACCTTTTGTGCTGAAGATCTTCTAACTTTTATTCAGTCTGTGTCAAATATGGCTCGTCCTTTTTCTTAATCTTCAGACACTCCGTGACACTTCTGATTCACTTTGAAATGGCATTAACATAGATGTGAGCTCAACTCTCGGCTGTGAATGCTAAGGCTCTTACATGTGGGAGAGGAGAGGAGCTGAGGAGGATTGGGGGGGGGGGTGCGGGGGTTCACTTTCCCATCTCATCACACTTTTTGGCTTTGCTTCTCTTCCATTAATCTGTCAAAGGGATAAAATAAGACATTTCTACAAGCAACAAGCTTCCATCTCTCAGTGCGTTGATGACGGCCCCCTCACTCATCATCGCTGGTATTTTGTTGCGGGCGGGGGCAAAACGCAACATCTTGCAAGAAACAGCATCTGAGGGCTTCTTAACATCTAATAAACTATGAATGTGTCATATCCACTTAACAGGAAGAAACTCAGCTATCAGACAATATTAACCATCTTTAGCAAAACGAAACATAAGGGTAATAACAAAGGCTCTGAATTAGCCAACGCACTTAGCACAGAACTCACAATAAAATACCCTTATTAGTTATCGGATCTGCACAAACAAGATATCGATTAGCAAGCTGAGATTCCACAGATTCCAGACATATAAGTATCATCACTGAGCGATCAGAAGTTGCGGCAAAATGACAACAAACAACAACAAATAAATTAGCTTTACACAGCCAAAACGGCTAAAAATCTCTTACCTTTGTTGTTTTCTGATCAAAGGTTGTGTTCAATGGCATTAAAACGATAAAAAGGCTGCTGAAGGTTAATCCATAGGTTAATCCAATGTGTCACTTTGAAATGATTACTGATAATCCATCATTCCATTTTTATGTCAATAACGGAGATTTCATATTAGCTGCTACGATAGCTACTAGAGTGTATGACAGCTACCGGTTCCGGGGCATTCTGGCTACGCATCACTCATTCACCAATGGGTAATGTTTAGATGGATTGTAGGAACTTCCCCTCAATTCTATTGGCTGTAACGGTTAAAAAGAGGTGTCAATCATCAAAATCGACCGACGGGGGCCAGAGATATGGAAAATCCAACCAAATGACCCCAGAAGTGTTTTTTTTCTTCAAAACCTCTCTAAAAAGGTTAAATGTCACTTATTTTGCATCAATCTTGATACAGGCTACTTATTATATGTTATAGTTTGGATTCCTAAAGCTTTTAGTCTACTATCCCATCATTCAAGGGTGGTTTTCACTATAAGTAATGTTTTTCTTTGGACAGACACTATAATTTAATTTCTTTTACTATGTTCAATCTGAATTTACAGAAAATAAAAAAATTCTATATTGATTCTGACTTTTCTACATCCAACTCACAGGTTTATCATTGCTTTGAGAAAAAAGATTATTAATTTACCCCTTTTAGAAGTGAAGATATAGTCATTTGTTCTGGGAATGTCATTTTCGGGCCTGAGGCCTGAAAAACAGGCTCGGGGCTCAACTGGTTAAGAGAAGTGGCAGCTTACATGCCTTTTGCTTTGTGCTGCTGCTCAGATGCTCTTTCACAAAGGCCACTTCTCTGAGAAGATTAGAATTGGGATGTATCCTTAGCTCCTCACTCACTTAGAATATGCTTTATGTGTCATTCTGTGACATTTGATCGATGCACATGCAGTCGCTGCTCTCTGCAGAACTTTTTAAAGACAGCTGCTGCTCTTGTTTGCCTCTTTCTGTTTTGGTACCTGATGCCTTAAAAATCAGGGAACACATATTTAAAGATGACAGTCGTTTGGTTGTTTCGACTGTATTTTAATCCAATATTATAAAAAGGTGGTTTGGACAGGTCATCCTGCATGCTGGACTCCTCAACATTTCTTATTCATAATGTGAAACTTTTATAACAGTACATTTTACACCACATATAACAACAATATAAGACACATGTTCCACACTATCTTACATGGTTGCAATAATAAAGAAACATTTGCTTTGAGAACAAAACTTGCTGCAAGGGGGGATTCCTTTACGGTGTCCGTCAGGTGCAAACGCGCTACATAGACCAAAACATTTCCATTAGGAGAAACAAGCTGCAGTTTCAAAATACAAAATACAAAACGCGGGGCGACCAGAGCGCTTACTGAGGGATTATAGTTGGCCAACTGTCACTGTTGTTGAGGGTTAGGGTTATGTTTATTTGACAATGTGATCACATGATTCCTTCTGATGGTATTGCAGAGCTGCTGAAAGCTAGCTAGCTAATGTAGCTAACCTTGTCGGTGCATCACTTTTTAGTGTCTCCGTTGTCATCATTCTTTAGTAAACGCTGCGCATGTTTCCTCAAGTTGCTGAATGTATTCTTAATGCTACATGGGTTGTCAAGTGGTTGAAGGTGTTTTTTTATTTGCACGTGTTATGGCACATAATGTTTTTATATCTGCTTCGTTTCTGAAGCTTCAGCGTGTTTCTCATGAAGAGAGTGTTTTGGGTCATTGAACTGGTTTGCACCAGTCGGCCACCATACTGTTTTCACTGTGCCCTTACTGCAACTTCTACCAGCATAGAATATAGCAGGGACAGAAGCCTGAATATTACTACCAAAGTCTCAAGTAGATGTATGGATATTCAATGTTACAGTCCTTATCTATTTAATAAAAGTTACATTACATGTTACTTGTTACACGCTTTTATCCAAAGCGACTTACATACTCAATACTGTGGGCAATCCCCACAGGAGCAATTTGGGGTGAAGTGTCTTGCCCAGGGACACAACGACTTGCTGGCTGCAGTGGGGTTTGAACCTGTGACCCCCTGATCCCAACACAAAGGTTCTATCCACTGCGCCACACGCCTCCCTAAGTTCAAGTACAGTTCATGCTTGTGTTCAAGATGGATAAAGTCACCTTTTAAAGATGGCATATTTAAAATGAAATGTCCATTTGTTGATAGATGTTTGCCTTGAATTTGTTTGAAAGCTGTAAAAAAGTGAGTATATTAAAATGGGACATTCCCTCGTATTCACTCGTGATGATTCGCTGTACAAAGCTTTATTCACAAAAAAAAAAAAAAATTGCAGGATTTTTCTCTATAATAAAATCTGATTAAACTAAAGTTAGCCTTTAACATACTATCATAAATAAAGATGATAAAAGTGTCTTCAGAGTCTTGTAAATCATCCACACACACACCAATAAAATTGCTATGAAGTACTTCAGTAGATCCTGGCTGTTCCTCCCAGCGCTCACACAGCCCTGCTGGAAGGAGAACTGTGTTCAACATCGTGCTGTGAAGACGGGATTAATAAGGAATTACGCCATCCATGTAATCAATCATTCACGTGTTGATTCCCATCTTTTACTGGTTCATATTTTAAATCACGATAATAATCAAAAGTTAAAAACAGACATCAAACACTAAATATAGGCCGATCCCTGCCACACGCAGCTTCCCCCAGCTGTGTCCTCAGTGTCAGGCCCAAGCGGCAAACTCTGGGGCAGAGCCGGGAGGCCAATAAGGAAGTGCCACAAACTGCAGTTCATCTATTGGCCGATAGGCGATGACTGCAGAAAGGAGGAATTTCCATAGACCCCTATGTTAAAATGCCCAACTTTACAGCAGAAAAAAACATGTTTCTACCCCTGGATGCAATAGAAATTCTTCGGGATATAGTTACATTCCACCTTCATGATTATGAATTGGTTGTTTTATAACGCAACCCTTTTATTTATATTAGGTCTTAAAGTTTTTGCATAAATTAGGGCGTGGTCACCTTGAGTGACAGGTCTCTACAGTGAGTGCTGCTTCTAGCTTTCTGTCTCTCTGCTAGCTCCGTTAGCTCAGTAAGCTCCAGGATGCTACAGGGGCGAGGCTGCGAGGCTGATGCGGGGAACACAACTTGAACCCGGACGTGTTTGTTGTGTCTGTGCCTGGTGGAGTATTCTTCATTTAAATATCAGACTTATTTTATGGCTCTGCGGTTAAAACAGACCGTCCCTGAATGCAGTTTCTTCGGTAAGTGAAATTCAAGCACTTTATTTCTTACTGGTCTTTTTATTCAGCTAACGAGGGAGAGGAAGCTCCATCTGTGCTAACGATGCTATCCGTAGCATACAAGTTAAAACATAATAGAGAAGTGTAAAACATTAAGAAGGATTATACTGTAGAACAAAAGGCTTCTGTGTGAGGTTGATAAAATAAGGTCATCCTCGTACATTAGTTAGTTTGCTAGTTAGGAAACTGTATGCATTGTTATTGTTCATTTAAATGAGCTATGCTCGACGATGCAGACAGCTAGCGTCACAGTAGTGTTGAAGACCAGCGTACTGTATATGAGATTAAACTCATTATAAGATCTGTGATACCTTAGATTATTATTGAAAGTTTTGCTGAATAGTTTCATGTTTACTTACCTTAACCTGTTTCACACCTTCCCCCCGGTACCGGGCGGATAAACGCGTCATTTGCAGGAAACAACGTCTAAGGAATCTTAATATTGAATAAAACTATGAATGTGTTATATCCATGTAACGGGAAGAAACTCAGCTAACTGATCTTTTTAAAAAAAAAATTAAAAAAAACCCCACAATGCTAGCACTCAGCCTCTGAATTAGCCTCGATCGAAAAAACGGGACCTACAAAGGCACTTAAACTCACTCATAACTCCCTTATTACTTATCCTAGATGCACAGCCAACCACTCGTTTTTGGTGTCCTGGAGACACTGAATCTACCGGTGCCCACCTCAACACTCAGTGATAAACATTCGCGACGCTATCAACGAAAGTGTACATCATCACATGTGGAGCTAAGAAGCTAAACACGTAAATATGGCTTACCTTGGTCAAAAGTGGTCTTCAATGGCATTAAAACGATAAAAAAACGATGCTGCAGTTAATCCATAGGTTCATCCTATGTGTCTGTGCCTTCTTTGAAATTATTTCTGATAATCCATAAGCAATACAACTGCGTTTTAGTTTCCAAACTCCAGAAGGAGACATTCCTCCAGTTTGGTTTCGTTTTCCACACGCGAAGCGCCCACATTTTTTCTTTACAATGTGTGTCTATGTAAGTATCCTCCTTCGATTCTATTGGCTCTAACGGTCACAAGGGTATGTCAACCAACCAAATCGAGCAAGGGGGGCCAGAGATAGGTCAAATCCACCCAAATGACCCCAGATGGCCCAGTTTTTGGCTAAATCTCTCTAAAAAGGTCAAATTTCACTTGTTTTGCATCAATCTTGATACAGGGTACTTATTATGTTGTACTTTGGATTCCTAAAGCTTTTAGTCTACTAACCCATCATCCAAGGGTAGTTTTCACTATCTGTAAAAAATTATTTTTGGACGGACACTATAATTTACAGTTTTTTACTATGTAAAATCTGAATTTTCTTTAAAATAAAAAACATTTATATTGATTCTGACACTTCTACATCCAACTCACAGGTTTATCATTACTTTGAGAACAAAGATTATTAATTTAACCCTTTTAGAAGGGAAGATATGGTCATTTGTTCTGGGAATGTCATTTTCGAGCCTGAGACCTGAAAAACAGGCTCAGAGTGGAACAGGTTAAGCAACGTAAAACGTGCAGACCGGGAGCAACAGACGTAGGTTAGCCGGCTAGCATCACAGAGCAGCAGAACTGCTGAGCATGTTAGCTTAGCTTGGTAGCCTCAGCTAGCTCTGGAACTTCCAGCTCGGTGGCAGCAGGTCCCGCCTCGGCTCCGCCTCTTTGCCCTTATTTGGATCAGGCTGGAGCAGGTGGGAGTTAGACTCTGACGTCACTGTCGAGACGATAGTGGCCGACACCGCCTACTTTAGGCTTCTCGGCAACTCTGCAGAATCCTATGGGTGACGTCACGGCCACTACGTCCATTTATATATACAGTCTATGGTCAGGCCACATGTATCAACATTCTACAACTGGATCAAAGCCCTGCAGAATATGCAAGTAGGCATTAGAATAAATGTTCTGATCTTTGAACGCACAGCAGAGCCATGCAGTCTAATGAAGGCTACAGGGGAGATCTCTTATTGAATGTCAGTTTGTTTCAGGAAAAAAACGTTTTTCACATAATTTAAAAAGGGTTTGAATGTCAGCCACTCGCAGTTCATCACTGCTGTATTAAATGTTAGGCTGGTAAGTCTTTGTACCAGAATGTCGCTATTTTTGTTATAAAAGCTTAGTATTTTCTTTAATATAACCTCAACATAGGTAATTGTTCCCTCCAAAAGCACTTGAACAGCTAGTGTTTGTGGGGATGGCAGTGTCAAAAGCGACTTGAACCTAAAGGGTCATCACCCGAAGATGAAGAGTTGTTATGGTGAAGGCTTTACTCATTTACTCTCTCACTCAAAACACGGAATTATCTTTCTACAGCATGTTGCTTTCATGCAGTGACATAAGTGGACAGATTTCACACATAATATTAAACTTCAGAAAGCTGTTGAAAGCCGGCTGCTGCTTGTCTTCGCTGTTCTGCTGTCAGTTAATGATGATTTTCAATTTAACCAACACAGTCATTGTTTTTTTACTTTATTTTTAGACAATATGAGGAAATTGGAACATTGTGCATGCTGGACTCAACTACATGTCTGAAGAATAATGTGAAACTTTTCTAACAATGCAGTTAGGTCAAAGAGAAAAAATGCTTTTACAGTAAGTGTTCTGCAGTTGCAATAATAAGGAATTCAAAGTCAAGAATTAACTTTCTGCAGGAGGAAACTTATTTACTCTACACTACACTTTAATGTAACTTCCATAGCATAACTTGAATTTGATATGCTTTGACAGCAATTATGAGCAAACTTCGTTGAGCCTGACAGAAGCATGCAGATATCTAGCACCAAGGTTCATCCAGACTTCTAGCTCAGTGTTTTGTAAAGAATTTAGCACATACGTTGGTGGTTGGAGGACACTTTGTAAAAGAGGTGACTGTTATCCTTTAAACTTTAGAAAGGGTAAAGTTAGGGTTTGCAATACATTCATGTTATAACATTTAACCCTATTAGAGTGATGATTACCAACTGACCTCTTCTGCCTTCATAAGTCAGTATTACATGTTTCCCCTGTGGAAGCATTTTGTATTTCAGCACTCTGATCTCTAGATAAATTATTCTACACATATCCCTTTTCATATCCTCATTTAAGTTAACCCATTAATCAACCATCCTACTAACACTCCACCACTGCATGTGTTGTTCTTTTTAACCCTGTCTCGTGTCCCTGACTCTGCTGAGGTCACTCTGTGCATGTCGGCACAGGTCACTGCTGCAGATGCGCATACATTTTACATTTGTCCCAAAAGTAAATACTAGTAATTAGTGCCTCAGTTCCATCGTGTTGTGTGAAGCTGTCAGAGGAAGTGTCAGGTATTCTTCACTGTCAGACTCTGCTTTACTCTCCTGTCACATATAACACTCATGTGACCTGAAACATATGCTTTGAGAAAAAGGCGCAATGCATCTTCATAATTATAATTCAGCAAGCTGCAGTTAATAAGTAAATCAACAAATCAAGTTTTAAAGTAAGTGGAGAAAAAGCTCTGTTTTCTCTTATTACATAAATCAGCACTTTCTAATTGGATCCATTTACAGACAAGGAAGTCATTTTCAAAACCACTTAATTAATTGTTAATTATGTGCTGTGTCCACCTTGAACATTAAGACCTTACCTCTCACTTTCGAAAAAAGTATTAATTTAACAATCATCTATGGACATATTGTTGTTCATCATAATGTGTGGACTGCGTATTAGTGTGGCTTAGTCTAGTCTCAAAGTGACAGGTTTGTTTAAAGGCTTTATTTATCAAATGCAAAGTAGCCACAGCCGTTTTGGATCCTGAAACAATGCAACATACAGTATACTTTACATCAAGAAAAAGGCATCAAAGAGTGCAATAAACGTCTGCTGCATGCAGAAGTGACTTGTGTCTCTTATCTTCATATGTGTGGCGTCCTGCTAAAGACGGACATGTTTTATTTGTGTTGAGACTGAATGATATGATTAAATATAATTAATGCACAAACTCTGCATGCCACATGTTTGTTGTAAACAAGGCCATGAACAAGGTTGAAACAAAAGGTTAAAGGGACATTTTCAAATGTAGATCGAAAAGAACACGTTAGTATATCAGAAGACTTTCAGTGGTTTTTAAACAAAATTATCATTTTGGATTTTATATTTATTTTTTAAATAAATGCATAGAACTGGAGGCTCTCCTAAAGATTGTGAGAGTAATGCAACAGCTGTGGTGTTGAATGTTCCAGACACCTTCTCACTGGGTTTCATTCTCCTCACATACATTTTTTTCTCTTACCATCGATGGCTCCCTTGTCAACCTCCGTAACCTTGGCATCATCCTCGACCCCACCCTCACTTTCCTCCCTCACGTCAACCAGGTCACAAAAAACGCTTTCTTCCATTTAAAGAACATCGCCCGCATCAGACCCTCCCTCTCATCGACCGCTGCTGAAACTCTGATCCATGCCTTTATAACATCCCGACTGGATTACTGCAAC
This sequence comes from Trematomus bernacchii, assembly GCF_902827165.1. Classification (NCBI taxonomy): domain Eukaryota; kingdom Metazoa; phylum Chordata; class Actinopteri; order Perciformes; family Nototheniidae; genus Trematomus; species Trematomus bernacchii. The sequence continues at coordinate 3,047,052 of NW_022988007.1, read as the reverse complement.
AGCATACTTTTTGGATCACCTGCATTCATACTAAAAAAACTTCAATATGTCCAAAACTCAGCTGCCCGCTTGATCACCTCCTGCCGACGCTCCGACCACATCACCCCTATCCTCCATGACCTCCACTGGCTCCCCATCAAACACTGCATTGACTTTAAAATATTACTTTTCACTTTCAAAGCCCTCAACAACCTTGCCCCCCCCCCTACCTCTGTGACCTCATCCAACGACACACCCCCACCCGTCGCCTCAGGTCTGCTGAAGCTAACCTACTGCAGCCCATCAGGACAAAGCTCCGGACCTGGGGTGCCTTCGCAGCAGCCTCCCCCTCACTCTGGAACTCCCTCTCCATCCACGTCAGATCCAACCCTGTCTCCTAAAAATTACGTTCCCACAGAACTAAACTGCATTCTCAATTACGTTTAGCTAGAAACTTATTTTCTCCCACGTTACGTTTGTTATGAACGTATCTCAAATACGTTTATTTTCTACATATCTTCTAGAAACATATTTTCTCCCACGTTACGTTTGTTATGAACGTATCTTAAATACGTTTATTTTCTACATATCTTTGCCATTTATTGTCTTGCTTATAATAATGATAATAGTCATTTATAAATATCATTTTAGAGCACACATTTGAAATCGAGAATCGGGCTCGATATCCTATGGTTAAATTAAAATCAGTAGGCGAGGCTGTAATTTCGCCAGCTGTTACTCTCATGAGCGAGGCAGAAAATAATAGTTGTATCATGCCAAAAAGCTGCTGTGTCGTTTATTGCACCTCAAACATTAAAACAAATCCAGAGTTACGTGTTTCTGTACTTCCTCTAAGAAGAAAGGACAGAAGAGCTCTGTGGCTTCAGGCTTGATCGCCGTTCAAATGACAGCGTTGGTTTCCCCAAAAGTGGGTGGGGCTGTAAAGTGACGTAGATTTTACTCTCATCTATTATTCAAAACCATTCTATTTATTCTAACGTAAATTACATGCCAGTGTTTTATCTTTTTATTTAGCGATTTGTTTTTGCACTGGGAATGTTTTCATGTTGAACCGGAAGTACGTCACTTCACTTTGTCTTCTTCGTCCCTTTTACGTTCCAGACAATGCATGGCTCAGCGTAACAGACTGAACAGCGACCCCAGGTGTGTCTACATTGGAATTACATCTTCATTACTGAAGGAAAAATACTTTACCTAGTGTTTGTTAACTGGGTTTTTAATGCAGTTGGCTTTTCTTAATGGTTACAATATTGCTATGAGTTATATCTGAAGCAAATGATGTTTCTGAAGATGTGTAGTCAATTCCACCCTTCAATGTAGCATAAATGTGAACTCTCATTACAGGAACAATACCGGAAACAGATGTAGGAAAGATCCTCAGCTCGCTGATTGGATGTTTTAGCCGCAATGCACGTTGGGATATGGTGTTTATGCGATGTGAAATCCGAAAACATTTAAAAATAATAATAATACTTTATTCCGAGTGTTCTTGCTTTTCTCTTTGGAAGTCATCACATAACGGCATTGTAATACACGGTTCGGCTGCATTAAATATTACACATCTGCCGTAGTTCTTTATTTATAGAGCCCTGATGAGAAGACTTCTGGACAAACAGGAAGAAGTGCCGCCAAAACTGAAAACGTGACGTGGATCATAAATATATCAACAATTACACAATATCTTACATTTCTTTTCACAAAATACGTCTCCTTGCAGTATCAATAGTAATTCGGCTGACTTTTATATTTGATCCAATTGGTAGATAGGTTATATTTACACCATAACGGTGCACAGCTGATAGAAAAGGACTTGTCGTTTTTAAAGATATTACTGATTTTCTTTGAATATAAGAATGTAAATACTGAGTTGAGAGAATAGTCAGGGGATTTGGGTGATGGGAGACACATCTATGGAATCACAATTTCAATAGCTTACCATTAAATGACGGATATACCTTTCTATGTTTTACAAATCAGATATTAGAAGTAAAACATGAGAAATAGTATAGCAATATCCTGTAAAATTATGTAAAAACATGCATAAAACTACACATCTTCAGATGTTATACATACATAAGTGTCCTACACTAATAATACAAAGTTATTATTAGTATACTGTGTGTACCTTGTGTGCACCGCCTAGTGGTTAAAGCACGTTATTGAATTATTTTTGTTGAATAATGTTATTTTTGTTGAATAATAATGTTATTTGATGAAAACAATATTAAGAGTACATACTTTCATAGGGGGATAGTAGAAGGTCAATGATAGAAATATAGAATAGAAAATATCAAGAAGTTACTGTAAGTGATCTCTACAATAAAACAGTTTAGTGCCGGATGTACAAAGATATTAATATGAGGATGTGCAAAACAGACAAACTAATTAACCATTATTTAAACATTAAATAAAAAAAATAATACCCTGGGGGTAGGACACGTTCGATTCCTGTTTTGGATAGTGTGCCGTCGATGGGTTTCATTCCATTTCAAACTGCTGTTTGACGCTCGGTGTAAACTTCGCGCACTGCCACTCCAACATCCAATCACAGAGCTTGAAGACTAATCACGAGGTTTGTCAAGCAAAGCACATGGTGTAGTCCCAAACGATAGCTGAGGATTCTGGGTAGTGTAGTGTCTTCTGCCATCCTAAACTCCGAAAAAATATTTGTTTCTCCGAATCGAAGGGGAAAAATACAAAAGTACTGTACACAATTTAAACCAATCAATGTTGTGTATTTAACAAGGATAATCTGGTGTTTTTGAGTTGATGAGTAGTGCAGATATCACTGTCAAATCAATCGACAGTAAAGAGAATACTTACTTCCGGGTGTAAAATCCTCCGTTATCCAATGGGAATGGATGCTCACATTGCCTTTGAGACTGTGTTGAAATTACAGCCTCGCCTACTGATTTTAATTTAACTATATATCGAGCCCGATCGTCGATTTCAAATGTGTGCTCTAAAATGATATTTATAAATGACTATTATCATTATTATAAGCAAGACAATAAATGGCAAAGATATGTAGAAAATAAACGTATTTGAGATACGTTCATAACAAACGTAACGTGGGAGAAAATACGTTTCTAGCTAAACGTAATTGAGAATGCAGTTTAGTTCTGTGGGAACGTAATTTTTAGGAGACAGGGTTGTCAGATCTGCCAACACTCTCACATCATTCAAACAATCCCTCAAAACTCACCTCTTCACTCTTGCCTTCAACTCCTAATCAACTAACCCCTTGCCCTTATTCCACCTAGCTTAGCACTTTCTACTTTTGTTGTTATTTTGTTTTACTTGCTTGTAAGCGCTTTGAGCACCAGGAAAAGCACTTTATAAATGTAATGTATTATTATTATTATTATTATTATTATTATTATTACTCATCGAAGGAGCTCTGCTTGTGAGACATGGAGTACAGGACTGCAGTCTGGCATGTTGAACTGGCTCTATTGGCCATATTTTCACATTTCATTTCCGTTTTAGGAAAGAATCATTGAGCAGCATCTAAAAAGCAAACCGTAAGCAATGTAAATGACATAAGTAGCATGTGAGATTAAAGGGTGTCACATCACAAACTCTAAAGGAGACAGAGGGAGGTTTGACATGTTTCAGTAACATCTAACTGCAGCACCAACGTGTTCCCTCTCACTGTCAATGTATAGCTATGTAATGTTCTGCAATCCTTATTAAATATGTATGTGATTACACATTAAGTATGTTATTAGTTGACATGGCCTCATCGCTATAAATGCATAAATCCCAGGATGCATCTTGATGCTTGGGATTTCTGACTAATGTCGCCTTGAATTGGGCTGTCAATTTGAACTATATCAGATTTTGCTTATCATTTTTTGAACTAAAGTTTGTGACGGATGACTTGAAAGTGATTCATTTTGCGTTTTCATGTTGAAAGTTTTTTTAAACCTCATACTAAAGTAGCGACTCTTGAGTTCTGGGGAATTCTGAAACGTCAAATATTTTCTAATAGAATTTTGATGCATGATTTTTCTTCCACTCCTCTCCCTTCCAGTTAACATTTGGAACAACTGCAATGAAATAAAAGTATGCCTGAATATAAAAACTCCTGTTACCTCATGGTACCTCTTTAGCCTAATTAGGACCCAAAAATAGAGGAGGGCAAAACACAGCGTCGAGAAACACAGATGAGATGCTGGATTCAAAGAGCTGTTTGCTTCTATCTGCAGGCTTTTTTTATGCATTTGTGGTAACGGCAGGGTTCGTTTGCAACACCCAAGGGATCGTACATTGGATTGCCAAGTCCCAGGAGAAGAGACGGGGGATCTTGGGAGGGGGGTTACAGCGTGAGTGGCAGATCTGTAGCTTTGCTCTCAAAAACTAGTGATTAGAGGAAATTGTATATACAAATATTGTGCTTCCTACCCTGCCACACGGGCCCAGTGATTCAGAATCAATGTGAAGTGTAGATCAATGCACTGCACAGAATAGGGCTTTAGTGTAATCACAAAGTATTATTCCTGCCGTTACTGCATCGTGTGTAACACACACACACACATTTAAACTGCCTATAGTTGCACTCAATGCGCTGTTAATAACATCAGTTGTTGACTTATTGGGTAGACTGACCCATGTGATGGAATGCACTATGAGAAGACCTTTGAGCAGCTGTTACCATGCATTAGTATTCCCAGCAGCGCCCACATTGTGAGTATGCGTTCTTACACATTGTTCAAGATCGCATGTGGACGCCAATTAAAAGTGTTGGTGATATTTAATGTGTCAATATTGAATCACATTTAAGACTTAGAGATTGTGTTTGCTGATGGGGTTTGTAATTTGGATTTTACTCACTGGTTTGATAACTCTGAACAAGTAAAGCTGGATTTCTAAACAATGTGTTTTCGTCATGTCATATTTTAAATGCATAATCCCAAAGACAAACAATAAGACACAAGCACACACAGTTTGGAAAATCCTAAACCGTCAGTTATAGACTTACTGTGGTAATGCACCATCTGACCTGCTTTTAACACAGTCCTGAGTGCAGTGATAAGAGACGCTGCATGACTCCTGCCACTGAGCGACCACACACAGGCTCCAATAAAAGAAAAACATCACCCCTGCCTCCTCCACCTCTCAGCTCTCAGATACTTCTTGTTAAATCTGGTGACCCTTTGACCCACCTCGCCTCCTCCACATCCAACAGTCTTACCTTGCAGCTTTGCAGAGGCACTAAGCCAGACCCACAGGGATTTGTGATGGATGTGGCCTGACAGCAGTCTGGAGTTTTGATGAGTTTCTAGCAACTTGTCAAGGGAGAGGTGAAAAAGAAATGCAAGAAAAAGTATAAAATATGAGTGTACAAACAAGATAGATGGAGTATGTCAGAAGCCTTATGTGTTCATAGAAAGATCATATCATCAAAGCAGTCTTCTTCGCTGCTTTTGTGGCAGTGACTACAGCGCCACTTACAGGCCTGGCATATGTACTACAGCGTCTCCAGCGCTTTTGAGCGGCAATGGCCGGCCGTGGCCCAACCCCACATTCCCCTGATAGGTGGAGAGTTGGCCCAATAGCCGTAGCGCCACTTCTGTGACGACATAGAAGTGTTCAAATCTGGATCAGTCTGTATCAGATCCGTTGCAGCCCCTTTTTTAGAGATTTGGGTATGGAGGAAAATAGAGAGGGTTGTGTTTTCTGACACTTGGTGAGTTCCCTGGAACACCGGGGACACATATTCATGTATAAAAGACATACAAAAGTGCATTTTGCATGATAGGTCCCCTTTAAGTCAGCAAGTCAATATGATGCCAGTAAAGGATAAAAGTGTCAGTGAGCTTTCATCTAAAAGTATGGATCACACTTTCTGGTCTTCATTGATTCTGTTTTTTGTAGCATATTTGGCAATATCCTATGACATCTATTCATGTTTTATTACGAATGCAACAAAGACACATCCATATTTATTCACCACTATCGATCCACAATCCCATTTTACAAATGAACCTAGTGAGCCCACCACTAAACTCCAACTCTTAAACTAAAACACTAAAGTCTGCTGTCAGTAAAGATAAACAATAAGCAATGGACTTAAAAAAGCCCTCTTATATCTTTGAAATGCAAAAATGAATCTTGAGGAGTTTCTTAATAAACACAGATGTTGATCTCTGTAAAGGTGTTCTACACTAAGGGAATTTACATATACAGGCTTGGTGCTCTTGCAGCAAAAGTTACACAAAGTCAAACATCAAAACTACAGCATGGCAAACTTTGCAACAGATTCCAAAGATATGGTATTTGTCTCTGGTCTAAACAGCCAGGGTTTGACGGCCACATTCTCAACTGCAGGCTTGTTCTTCTCCCCTCCCACAGATCTGTGCCGTGGCAATGATTCAAATCTCTACAATAAATAGAGATAAATGCATATCACTGAGCTGAGATCATGAGCAATGAGGGGCAAAGAATTTAGCAACAGCAGGCCTCAGAGATTTGCATGTGTTTTTTAAAACCTGAGTACATGTCACTTTAATGACTTCATGAGGAAGATGGATTTGCATTTACACAGGATGTTTCAACCCAAGAAACCAAGTTGATGTCTAGGATGAGCATTAAGGGTGCATTGTGTAGTTCCAAACCACCATTGTGATATGTGATTATTTAACTATATATCTCTTTCTTTTAGTGTTGATGTATACGGTTTGTTTTACTGCCTGCCTGCCTGCCTGCCTGCCTGCCTGCCTGCCTGCCTGCCTGCCTGCCTGCCTGCCTGCCTGCCTGCCTGCCTGCCTGCCTGCCTGCCTGCCTGCCTGCCTGCCTGCCTGCCTGCCTGCCTGTCAGTCAGTCAGTCAGTCAGTGTTGAGAATACACAACACTCAACCAAAGCACTAAAACTATGAGAAATGGACAAAATAACACTGTGGTCTTATAACCTTCTTGTGGGGCTTACATCTCTATGAGTCCTGGGGTGTACACACTATTCTAGTTCCCACGCTTTATTGACTCCTGCAACTCCCAACACAAGTGAATGTAGGTCCCTTTTCTTATGAAATCCTGAATTTATGAATTCACAGTTCACTCTCATCCACTGTGCTTGCATCATTCGAACATAATATCCCAATTGAGGGACGTGCTTCCAATAAACGTTGTCCTGCAGGTGTTCAAATGGAAAGGCTGGCTCTGGACATAGGGAACCCCTCCGCACTTGATGATTACCAAGCCTCATGAATGCAGAATTCCATTTTTTCACATGTAGCGTACACATTAGTGTGTTCTGTAACGAGGGAACGTCCGAGGTGGAAGCAGACTCTGCCTGGAGACACAGGACTGGTGCAGGTCTGCCTCTCCTGCAGGCGTGTTATGTTAATGTCACCTACCATGAGAATAGTTCTGCAGTACTCATAATGGGCCGCCAGCATCAAGTCACTGGAGAGTCCTGACACCTACGATCTGGGGAAATCTCCACACAACATGGTTGGTAATGATGAATATAAATGCAAATGGCAACATGACAGGGGAAACAAATTACACCCATCACTTGGCCAAATTGCTCCAAATTGAAGACGTGTTCCTAAACCTGAGCATATTGCACCACTGGTTTATGAACAAAATAGAATATAGAAAACAAGGTAATAGCTCATTTTCACTCCTCGGTTACCATGGCCTGAGGAAGGCACTGATTTTCAGAATCAGAATACCTTTATTAGTCCCACAGAGGGGACATTTGCATCGTTACAGCAGCAAAGAGCCACAGACAGCTTAATGTTACCTATGTTAAGAAAAAAGTACTAAGTTATGATATAATACAAATATAATATAAAAAATAAAAGTAAAAGAAAAATACTTTCCAAAATACAAATCCTGTAACAGTTCTTAGGATTTAGCAGCCAGGTATATATTACACAGTTATTAATGGCATATGTATATAATGTATATATTGCACATATAGCACATATTGCACATAGTATGATGGTATTTAACTGCAGCAAGTTACACAATTTACAAGATACAAAATGCAAAGAAAACACACCTTGTAACAGTTCTAAGGATTAGCAGCCAGTTATAAATTACACAGTTATTAACGGCATATATATATTGCACATATAGCACATATTGCACATAGTTGATCGGTATTTAGCAGCAAGGGGTGATATAGTCTGTGTTGTGTGTGTGGGGGAGGGGGGAGGGGGGTCTACTAGGGGCTGTGCTGGTTGTATAGTCTGACCACTGCAGGAAGGAAGGACCTGCGGTATCTCTCCGTGAGACAGCGGGGGTGCAGCAGCCTGTCACTGAAGGAGCTGCACAGTGAGGACAGGGTGTCCTGGAGGGGGTGGGACATATTGTCCAGCAGGGAGGACAGCTTGGCTGCCATTCTCCTGTCTCCCACCACCTCCACAGTGTCCAGAGGACTCCCCAGGACAGAGCTGGCCTTCCTTACCAGTCTGTTCAGTCTCTTCCTGTCAGCAGCCGAGATGCTGCTGCCCCAGCAGGCCACACCATAGAAAATGGCTGATGCCACAACAGAGTCATAAAATGTCTGAAGGAGTGCCCCCTGCACCCCGAAAGACCTCAGTCTCCTTAGGAGAAAGAGTCTGCTCTGTCCCTTCTTGTACAGAGCAGCAGAATTATCAGTCCAGTCCAGTTTATTGTTCAGATGAACACCCAGGTATTTGTAAGATTTCACAATCTCAATGTCCGCTCCCTGGATGTTCACTGGTGTCGGGGGGGAGTGTTGGCGCCGTCTGAAATCCACCACCAGTTCCTTGGTCTTCGTTGCGTTGAGTTGGAGGTGGTTCCTCTGGCACCAGAGGGTGAAGTATTGCGTCAGCTCCCTGTACTCCCTGTCATCCTCGTTGGAGATGAGGCCAACGATGGCGGAGTCGTCAGAGAACTTCTGCAGGTGACAGGTAGCAGTGTTGTGGGTGAAGTCTGCAGTGTAGAGGGTGAAGAGAAACGGTGCCAGCACCGTCCCCTGGGGGGCCCCGTACGGCTGATGATGGTGTCTGATTGACACTCCCTGGTCCTCACGTACTGTGGACGGTTGGTGAGGTAGTCCAGGATCCAGGAGGTGAGGTGGTGATCCACCCCCGAGAGCTGCAGCTTGTCCCCCAGGAGCGGGGGCTGGATAGTGTTGAAGGCACTGGAGAAATCAAAGAACATGATCCTCACAGTGCCCTCAGCCTTCTCCAGGTGGGAGAGGGACCTCTGCAGCAGGTAGATGACGGCGTCATCCACCCCGATGGCAGGCTGGTAGGCGAACTGCAGCGGGTCCATTGATGGTGCCACAATGGGCCGGAGGTGTCCAAGGACCAGCCTCTCCAGGGTCTTCATAAGCTGTGATGTCAGCGCCACGGGCCGGTAGCTGTTGAATTCCTTGGGGCGAGGGGTCTTTGGCACAGGTACCACACAGGATGTCTTCCACAGTTGTGGTACCCTCCCTTGCTTCAGGCTCAGGTTGAATAGAAGCTCCACAATCCCACACAGCTGGTCCGCACAGGATTTGAGGAGCCTCAAGCTGATGCCATCTGGACCCGCCGCCTTCCTCCTGGGAGAGGGATCCCTCCTCTGTTGCTCTCCCCGAGGTTTCTCCCATGTTCCCCTTTAAACTGTGGGTTTTTCTCCGGAAGTTTTTCCTTGTACGATGTGAGGGTCTAAGGACAGAGGGGGTCGTTTTTTCTCATACTGATATTCTGAACAAACTGTGCTGTTGTATTAGCTGTACAATGTCTTTACTGCAGGGTATTTTTTATTAATTGTACAGCACTTTGGCTCGACCAAAAATCGTTTATAAATGTGCTATATAAATAAAACTTGATTTGATTTGATTTCCTCGCCTTACACTTCTGCAGCTCCCTCCTCCCCTGGTTGGTTGTGAAGGTGTCGTCAGCGGGTGGAGAAGAACCAGGGGCTGATGTGAGAGGTGTCTGTGAGCTGATGACCGGGGGCTGAGTAGAGGTGGGAGAGGTGACAGGGCCATTTCCAGGCAGTGGGGACAATGGGGGGTGCAGCATGAGGGAATGGGTCGGGGGGGGGAGGCGCATGACTGATCAAATCTGTTGAAGAAGATATTCAAGTCGTTTGCCCACTGGCGGTCCCCCCGGACCTGGGAGTCTGGCTCTTTGTTGCCAGAGATGGTCTTCAGGCCTCTCCAGACTCCGCTGGTGTTCATCTGCAGCAGCTGTTCCTCCATCATTTTCCTGTAGCTGTTTTTCCCCTCTCTGATATTCCACCTCAGCTCCCTCTGTACAGTCTTCAGCTCCTCTCTGTTACCAGATCTGAAGGCCCTCTTTCTGTCCTTCAGGAGAGCCTTTATTCCAGGGGTAATCCAGGGTTTGTTGTTGGGAAAACACCGTACAGTCCTGGTGGGTACGACGTTTTCCTCACAGAAGTTAATATAGTCCGTGATGCAGTCAGTCAGGCTGTTGATGTCCTCCCCGTGAGAGTCAGTGAACACATCCCACGCAGTAGTGTCAACACAGTCTTTCAGGGCCTCCTCAGACTCCTCAGACCACTTCTTCACGGTGCGTGTGGGCACCGGCTGTCTGTGGACCAGAGGTTGGTACACAGGCTGGAGGTGAACCAGGTTGTGGTCAGAATTGCCCAGGGGAGGAAGGGGGGGATGAGCTGTATGCATCCTTGGTGTTGGCATACAGTAAGTCCAGTGGTGTATTGCCTCTGGTGGTGCAGGTAACATATTGTTTGAAAGTGGGCAGAGTTTTTGAGAAAGAGGCCTGATTGAAGTCTCCAGAGATCAGGAGAAGAGCATTTGGGTGCTGTGTTTGTAGTCTGCTTACAGTAGAGCTGATGACGTCACATGCCTCTTCAGCTTTTGCAGAGGGTGAATATATGCAGCTATCGCGATAACATGCGTGAATTCCCGAGGTAAATAGTGGGGCCTCATGCTAACGGCTAACAGCTCTATGTCCCTGTTGCAGATTCGTTCTTTAATAGTGGTGTGTCCTGGATTACACCATCTATCATTCACAAACACAGCCAGCCCTCCTCCTGTGTGCATGATTACACATCATTAAGACACATTTGAACTGCATCTTTTGTTGTTGTTGTTGTATTTCCATTTCCTGTTTACAGCACAGGGTATCCATCATTTGCATTGTGTGTTCTCTGAGTGCATAACTAGAGTAAAGCCTGTACAGGCTCTGTTAACATTAGTTCCCTCTCCTGTGTACGATGGTGCCCTCTTGAAATGCTTAGGAGAGCAATGGGAAATCATGACCAATGTTTAAAGTAACGTGTATCTGTCTCTGTATTAGTGTAGCAGTTATTGCGAGATGTGTTTTCGTGGTGCTAAAGCTTTCCCTGACAGACTGACCGTGTGTTGTTGACCTCCCTCCATCCCATTCCCGCTGCTAGCCATTTATTTCCTGGGCACCTTCAACACCAACTAAATGTGCGCTTCATTGAGAAGAGCTAACATGGGAGGGGAATATTGTCTCTTTTCCCCCATTAAGCCACAGAGGATAAAAGAACCTCCTCCTTTTCACCCCGCCACTCACTCCATGTTATCCTCACATTGGGGAATGCAGGCAGACTTGAGATCAGCGGCGCGAGGTGCAGAATACAGATCAGCAGCAGGGAGAGCTGCTGCCCAGACTATTAGCATACCTAATTGACCTCTGGCTGAAAAACCCCTGTACTGTGACTGACCCCACCCCCTGCCCCCCCCCCACTCCTCACACATCCACCATAATATTATTTTCCTCAGTGTCTTTTGCCGTTTTCAGTGATAAGTGAGCTTAAACACGGTTCAAGCCACCAGTATGTTTGTCTGCTGCGTGCTTTGCAACAGAATGAAACCCCTGTGAGCCTACGGTTTGTTTTGTACTTTTCCCCTCCCCCTAACACCCTCCCTGCTGTCATCCAGAGAAAGGATTCACCGAACCTTGACTAGAGAGGAAGTGAAACTCTGTTCCCTTTAATTGTTTCAATGATTTATCTAAAGTAAGGCCCAGGGGCCTCATTTTTAAAGCCTTGCGTAGGATTGACGTGGGAAGGTTGCTTACGTAGGACAAAGCAAATAAATACGCACAGACATTTTCCGATTCATAAAAGACTGCGTACCGGCGCAGGACTTGCGTACGGCACTTCCTACGCCTGTTTCCCTTTATAAATCACAATCAACTCGAAATGCGGCGCAGCTTTTGCGGGCTTCACGTAACGCCCATATTTGCCTATAAATAGTCAAAGAAACGTCCCGTATTAATATTCATTCAGACTGACTGCAGGAAGAAGATCGCAGGAAATGACGACAGAACAGCTAAAAAAGACATCTCACACCGTGTCAGATTTAGGTTATTTTGGGGAGGTCGAGATAATTATATTGTTTGGTGGATGCAGTTTGAACCAGAGTAGCAGCATGGAGGTCGGATCGTCACCAAAATAAATAAATAAGTGGTCCGAAAAAGGTTAATGACAAAAGAAATACACATAGCCTAACCTTCCTCAGGCAGTGTGTTTGTCCCGGGGACAGGAGACCCCCCTTGATGAGAAACTATAAGAAATGATCGGGGAATCCCTCTGGAGTGGAGTCATGACGACTGGATCTGAATTATTGTTTTGTATTAGGTGGTTTGTGTTCCAGCTGTCGATCAGCAACTATATATCCATAATCCACCAGTTAAAGGAAATACAACTAATGTGTTGTGTTATATTAGCTGTACAATTTACCGCATATGGTGTTCTTAGTTTCCATACCTCCTGTGTTTTACGAGCGACTTATCAAGTAGGCTATTGGCGAACGGCATAAAACATGATTAAACATGATAGTATAAAACCATGCTCGTATCTATACAACCTATAGAAATGCAAAATGGCGTCAGTTTAAAGTAATTTTGTCCTTCTGTTTACCGCATCATTTACAGTGGCGTTTTATATGTACAAAAGTGGTGGGGCACAAAAAACTTAGATGTCTATATTAGGGCTGTCAAGTTAACGCGTTAATAACGCGTTAACGCAAAAAAAAATTAACGCCACTAATTATTTTAACGCGATTAACGCATGTGTATTTTTTGTCCTCGGCCGCCGTAGTTTCAGAGCGCATCGAGTTTAAAATACCATCTACAAGCTGATGCTGACAGCCCCGCTCCTGCTGCCCGCTTGTGGCAGACCACACTTCCACGCTCACCGGCAGGCCCGGACTGGCCATCGGGAGGACCGGGAGGGAGTGTGTATGTGTGGCGCGAGCGAAGCACACCTTACGTGTTGTTGTTAGCATCTGGTGCTAGCTAGCTGAGCTAACGGATATAAGGAGCTGTTTCAATGAAAACAGAGGAGCGACATTTCGCCGACAACTAGTGATGTGTCGGTCGCGAACGAGCCGGCTCAAAGAGCCGGCTCTTTTAAGTGAACGACGGGAGCCGGCTCGCGCCCGCGAACGAGCCGTTTTTTTTTGTTATTTTGTTGTTAAGTAATACAAGACAGAATGATATGATGATCTCCGCGCTACAGCTGCTCCGTGCATGCATGCAGTGACATGTAATATCCAAGGATTAGAGACTGTTGGATGCTGCTGTACTGAGCATTGCAATATATTTATTTTCACTATGTCATTTATTTATGATTATCCTTGGGCTCAGCAAAGATTTGATGTCAGCTGTTGCTGTCTTTTTTTCTATAGTTAATACTGAAATAGAGCCCTGCTGTTTAGTCAGGGCCTTTTCTTTAAATATAATTTTAAAATGTCGATACAGTAGCCCCTTTATTTAAATGTCTATGCTTAAGTTTTTATCTCAATCTCAATCTTTATTTATTTATATAGCACATTTAAAACAACCTTCAGTTGACCAAAGTGCTGTACAGGCAATACATATTAAATAACACAATGGGAGTACAATAATAAAACAATAATTAAAAACATGATAAAAAGCACAATAACTAGAAAAATATTTAAAAAAAACACATACAAATGTAAAAATGTAATGTTCAACTAGTATTAAAAGCCAGTGCAAAGAGGTGAGTTTTTAGCTGAGATTTAAAAAGTTCAATAGACTCAGCAGTCCGGATATGTACTGGGAGGCTGTTCCACAGTCTAGGAGCTGCAACACTGAAAGCCCTGTCACCTCGGGTTTTTTATAGGTGTTGCTATCTGCTTTGTGTAGCGTGGTTCAAGCAAGTCAGTGCATTCATTGGGTGGTATCAGAGAGATACAAGGGTCTGTAAATGCAATGAAAACTGGCCACAGCAAATAATTGATATTAAACATGTAATTTTTACTTTTGAATACTTCAGTACAAAGGATGTATTGAATAATTTAAGTGATATGTGTACACATATAAATCATGAGTCAAAACAAGGCTACATTTGATTGAATTATAAAAGGTATAATATGTAGTAAACTGAAGAGCCGTTTGGGAGCCGAAAGAGCCGGCTCTTCTTGGTGAGCCGAGCCAAATGATCCGGCTCACCAAGAAGAGCCGGAATTCCCATCACTACCGACAACTGCGCCGAGCACTTGACTTTATGCAGGTAGCCAGACAGCACACTCAGCACGGATAGTGCGCGCAACACAGCTCATACACACAGGCATATATGCCTTGAGCTGCACATAGCTCCAACACACACACACACACACACACACACACACACACACACACACACACACACACACACACACACACACACACACACACACACACACACACACACACACACACACACACACACACACACACACACACACACACACACACACACACACACAGTATTGTATTATTGTATGAGAGAGGTTCCAGGTTGAATTGAGGCGAATATTTGTAATGTTCAGAGGTTGTTGTGTTTAATATTCATGAGAATATTTGTCATTGTTCAAATGATAATAAACAAACATATAAAGCATATTTGTCCACTCATATGTTGATAAGAGTATTAAAAACTTGAAAAATATCCCTCTAAGGTACATTTAGAACAGATAAAAAATGTGCGATTAATTTGCGATTAATCGCGATTAACTATGGACAATCATGCGATTAATCGCGATTAAATATTTTAATCGACTGACAGCCCTAGTCTATATATAAGCTTCTGCAGTGACGTGCAGTGAGGTTCATGGCTGGTGAGGCACTGGCACTGACTCTTCAGGTTTACAAATATTATATTTTGACCTAAACCAAAATATAATATTATTTTCAAAAGCTTTTTTTGTCTGATGCTTCGATTAATTTTAAACAGACAGTTCAACAAAAGGATACCCAAAAAATGTAATGTAATGTATCTTCTTGTAGTTTCAAAAGTCTATCATAAATCTAATCGATAGATTTATGATAAAAAAATTATAAAAGTAGGGTAGACATGTGGATGTTATCCGGCTGAACAAAACGTGCATTTATCTAACAGGTACGTTTCCCACAGATCTTATTTCGAGCTATTTTCTAAAATCCTATGGAGAAACCTCATTGCTTTTTTGCAGCTTACTTCCTGGTTTTAGGACGCGTCACTGCAGCTCTCTCGTCTCCTCTTCACACAGCACACTTTTCGCGGCACACGTACTTACAGCCAATCAGCTCTGAATGATGTGAGATGACGTATGGTGGGGATGGCAACTCTGTGCCCCTCTGCTCTTTTTTATTTTGCCACACACATTACATTGAAAAATACTCTGAGCATGCGCAGTGTAGTTTTTACAGTCACCGTTCACTTTGACAGTGAGAGGAAGGGGCATGGTCAGGTTTTGTCCCATATGGCTCAAAACGGCACTGTAGATACTAATTAGAAGAACACAGACTAAAACAGCAATGCACAGACGAATCAGATGATTAAACATGACCTTCAAATATATTTTATATATTTTTTTATTTCTTTTTTTGCATCTCTTTGCATTTTTTGTAATCATTATGTGTAATACTTTCTGCTGACACTAGGTGGGGCTGTGCCATCGAGGGGTGATCAATAACATTTCCGTATATATTTATTTCTCCAATGTGTTTGTGTGCACTGAGGAGTCTCAAACAGGCGTTTGTTAAATCATTTTAAGATTGGCTTTAATCAATTTGTGAAAATGAATTCTTCATATTTGATAAATGAGAGGTAACATTTTATTTATGGTATTATTTCCACATATTTCTCTCCATTCTTCCTTCTGCCAACGGTGTCGCAGTTTCTCGTCTCTCCCATTTTTGTGCTTAGTGCGTACGCATGGGTCAGAGTTTGCGTGGAGGACCGCACATTTTCCCGTCAAGTTTGTTTTTTATAAATCGCAAACATTGCGTAGAAACTGGCGTACGCCATCTTTTGAACGTACGCACCGTTTATAAATGAGGCCCCAGATCACATCAGTAAAGCAGATTTCCAGCTGTTTTAAAACCAGAATTTGGGTCCGTGTTTAAAATTCCAGCTTTTTTCTCTTAAAATTAAACCAAACGGCTGAGAGTAGTTCGTTTTATGCTTAATGAGGAGATTAAAGACTGAGGAAGCGTATTGGACTGTCTCGAATAGCACTGCCACAGTGGAATATCCTCTAAAGAAGGCCTCAAAAAATATGCAGTTATTAAGCGCTCACATCATTTTAATGGGATTATACAGTTAAAATAGGGTACGATTTAAATGTAACCTCTTCAGCCCTGAGCCTGTTTTTCAGGCCTCACCCCTAGATTCCACCGGGTCCGTCTGCGCCGCGGTTTTGGTCCGACCTCCTCCGGCGTCATACCCTACCAGGCGCGTTTCAGAAGCATTTCAGAAGCGGGGCGTCTTGCCTGCCGGCTCGCAGTTTTTGTTGATTTGGGCATATTTCCTGGACAGGCTACTTTGTACAGACAAAGTTAATAATAACTGTAATATTCCAGTTATAAACGACATGAATCAAAGATGTGTTGCTGTATTTTAGTGGTAAAAAAATGCATTCATCATCATAATTATTCTATATATATAATTTACACAGTGCCTGTAAACCGAAGGAGAACGCTGGCATTTCTCCTCCTACTTGAAAGACTACGGAGGGATAGGGTCTGCAAAATTAGTTTGTGTGTGTGTATATATATATATATATATATATATATATATATATTAGGGCTGTCAAGTTAACGCGTTAATAACGCGTTAACGCAAAAAGAAATTAACGCCACTAATTATTTTAACGCGATTAACGCATGTGTATTTTTTGTCCTCGGCCGCCCCATAGTTTCAGAGCGCATCGAGTTTAAAATACCATCTACAAGCTGATGCTGACAGCCCCGCTCCTGCCGCCCGCTTGTGGCAGACCACACTTCCACGCTCACCGGCAGGCCCGGACTGGCCATCGGGAGGACCGGGAGGGTGTGTGTATGTGTGGCGCGAGCGAAGCACACCTTACGTGTTGTTGTTGTTGTTAGCATCTGGTGCTAGCTAGCTGAGCTAGCGGATATAAGGAGCTGTTTCAATGAAAACAGAGGAGCGACATTTCGCCGACAACTGCGCCGAGCACTTGACTTTATGCAGGTAGCCAGACAGCACACTCAGCACGGATAGTGCCGCAACACAGCTCATACACACAGGCATATATGCCTTGAGCTGCACATAGCTCCAACACACACACACACACACACACACACACACACACACACACACACACACACACACACACACACACACACACACACACACACACACACACACACACACAGTATTGTATTATTGTATGAGAGAGGTTCCAGGTTGAATTGAGGCGAATATTTGTAATGTTCAGAGGTTGTTGTGTTTAATATTCATGAGAATATTTGTCATTGTTCAAATGATAATAAACAAACATATAAAGCATAGTTGTCCACTCATATGTTGATAAGAGTATTAAAAACTTGAAAAATATCCCTCTAAGGTACATTTAGAACAGATAAAAAATGTGCGATTAATTTGCGATTAATCGCGATTAACTATGGACAATCATGCGATTAATCGCGATTAAATATTTTAATCGACTGACAGCCCTAATATATATGCTATATATGCTCTGAACGTTCCACTTCCTGCCTGCCCGACCTTACGTTACGGCTGCGCCGCGTCAAAAATAGGATTCATCCTAATTTTAGAGGAGCCCTGCGCCGAGCCGCTTCTGGGACGCTTCTGGGACGCTTCTGGGACGCTTCTGGGACGCTTCTGAGCCGTAACGCGCCGCGTGTGGTGGAATAGCACCCATTGACTAGAGTGGCCGCGATCGCCGTGAGCACCGCGGCGCAGCCGTAACGCGCCCGTAACGCGCCCGTAACGCGCCCGTAACGCGCCCGTAACGCGCTGCAGACGGACCCGGTGGAATCTAGGGGTCAGGCTCGAAAATGACATTCCCAGAACAAATGACTATATCTTCACTTCTAAAAGGGGTAAATTAATAATCTTTTTTCTCAAAGCAATGATAAACCTTTGAGTTGGATGTAGAAAAGTCAGAATCAATATAGATTTTTTTTATTTTAAAGTAAATTCAGATTGAACATAGTAAAAAAATGTAAATTATAGTGTCCGTCCAAATAAAAAACATTACTTATAGTGAAAACCACCCTTGAATGATGGGTTAGTAGACTAAAAGCTTTAGGAATCCAAACTATAATATAATAAGTACCCTGTATCAAGATTGATGCAAAGCAAGTTAAATTTGACCTTTTTAGAGAGATTTTGAAAAAACAACCCACTTCTGGGGTCATTTGGGTGCATTTTCCATATCTCTGGAACCCATCGTCGATTTTGATGATTGACACCTTTTTTGAACCGTTAGAGCCAATAGAATCGAGGGGAAGTTCCTAAAATCCATCTAAATTACCCATTGGTGAATGAGTGATGCGTAGCCAGAATGCCCGAAACCGGAAGCTGTCATAAACTCTCGTAGCAGCTAATATGAAATCTCCGTTATTGACATAAATATGATGATGGATTATCAGTAACCATTTCAAAGTGACAGAGACACATTGGATTAACCTTCAGCAGCGTTTTTATTGTTTTAATGCCATTGAACACAAATTTTGATCAGAAACAGCAAAAGGTAAGACATATTTCCGGATTTTGCTCCGTAAAGCTACGTCGTGTGATGTCTGGGTTTGCTTCCCCTGCCGCGAGTTTTGATCGCGATGATACTTATACCCCTAGAATCCGTGGAATCTCAGCTTGCTAGCTAATATCTTGTTTGTGCAGATCCAATAAGTATAAGTATTTCTACCGTGAGTTCTGTGCTAAGTGCGAAAGCCACAGGCGTAGGAGAGGAGCCGTAACAGAGATGTTACTAAAGAGGAAACACACACGCTCCTCTCAGTGATGTGTGTGTCCTGGTCTTTGTTTCCTGTTTTATTTTGGAAAAACATTCTATTTGTGTCATGTCTAGTTTCTCTACCTGTCTTTGTGTTTTCCGGCCTTTTTGTGATTGTTTGCTCCTGATTTGTTCCACCTGTGTCTAATCCCCATCTGCACTTAGTTTTTTGCTATACTGTATCCACCCTATCTTTGTCTTGGTAATGTAATTAGTTATGTGTGTATGTATATGTGTGTGTTTCCAATTGTTCCCTGTTGGTTTCCTGGTTTAAACCTTTTTTATTCTTAATTTAGTTTTTCCTTTTTTTTGCAATTGAGTGCTCAGTTTTAAATGTATTAAAGCCCTTAGGTTATTTCTACCTGCCTCTCTTTTGTACTGAATCTGGATTCAACCGCCTGCACATGACAATACATCAGTTAAAATAAATGTATGATTGGTTGAAGATACTAAAATATTTTGAAGCGTACAGGGAAATTCAGAATATTTTTGTTGTAGTTTGGGCGAACATACTGATAAATCTCACTAAGCCTTTGACTTTATGGCTTAAGAACCCCTATTGAATTCTAACAATACGGATTCACTACAATGTTATGACCAATAGAACTAATGTTCCAAATTACAACCTAGGCTTTAATAAACTGTTTTTCCTTTAAAACTATCTTAAAACTCAGGCATTACACTATTCTCTACATTCAGTCCATTTGAAAGGATTATAGAGAACCGCAGTGACGCGTCCTAAAACCCGGAAGTAAACTCCTTCCGGTTCCTTCGTCAAAAACCAATGCAATTTCTCCATAGAATTTTGGAAAATAGCTCGAAATAAGGTCTGTGGTTGACACACATTTAAGAGGCGGATCACGTTTTGTTCAGCCGGATAATCTCCACATGTCTACCCTACTTTTATAATTTTCGAATCATAAATCTAGTCGCCAGAAGCAAAATGCTAACGTTATGCTATAAACGAACTACAGCAGTGTCGCTGCTTCAACGTCACGCCAACTTAAGATCCATATTCAAAACTACAGAGCACGCAGGTACTTGCTTTCAAGCAGAACAGGGCAAACAAACTTAGCGGGAGTGTTTACGTGTTCGGTGTAATGACGTAAAACGGCCTCGACAACTTCTGTAGTCCTATTCAGCCACATGTTAACAACCACCGTTTTTCAGACACGTAAACTCTTCAAAAATCACCAGTGGGGTCACTGCTGATGTATTTAATGTCGTAGAACAAAACGTGATCTGTCTCTTCAATTTGTGTCAAACACAGAACTTATTTCCAGATATTTTCCAAAACCCTGTGGAGAAATCCCATTGCTTTTTGTCGAAGGAACCGGCAGTGGTAAAAATGCTAACTTACTTCCGGGTTTTAGGACGCGTCACTGCGGTTCTCTATTAGGGATCCTTTTAAGAATAAAAAGCTATTTTCAACAATTGTGTTTTATTGACAAAGTAACCCTTCACACACCTCAATATTACTCAAATTACAGTAGCATAATCAAGTCATCGGAAACATAATGTCTTACAATGTCATATTCACAAAGTTTTTATTGTAATTTGGTCAGGCTCAACTTGTGGTGTTTTGTTTTCAAACGTGATGAAAAATTATTAATTTAAATTTAAGTGTGTGTCATCACTTGACACCTCACTTCAAGCTTAGCTTTAAATCATGATAAATGTACTTCAGGTCTGACGGCTCAGACTCAACTTGACTAAGATTACTGAAGCATCATGGATGAATTGCTATACCACCGGTATCAGGCAAGGTGTCCCATACACTTTTCTTTCAGAACTCTGAGTGATCTATCTGTGTTGGACACAGTGGACATAGCCTATCCAGTATTTCCTAACAGGATGTCAAACCTCAGTGGAAATCCTCACTGAAATGGAGAGAGAAACCTAGCTTAAATGTGATTAGAAGTAATGCAGGGGTGTGGACACGGTCATCTGCACTGAGAGTTTGAGCTACGAGGTTCCCCTGGACACTTGGGATTTATACACTGCCACCAGTTCAATATTTGGCAATACAAAGCAAGACTTCATTAAAACAACTTGAAACCAAGCCACGCTTCCCTGACTCCTGCAACAAAAGTCATGGATCTTCCCATGCACTGTGCTGTCATGACAACGGGGCACCAGTTGGACGGACAGTGAAGCCACAATTTGATGGACCCTGAGCTGTAAATCTTTCACAAAGAACATTCCCAGTAACCTTCTAAGGATGTGACACAGTACATGTTTTTTTGGCAAAACTATGCACAGCTTCAGTGCAATTCATGAGCCAGACAGCTGAATCATCATAATTCCACATTATAACAGAGCTATTTCTAATTCTTGTTTTTATGACATCTCCAATGTCCTGACCCTCTTAGTCTGGGCTTTACTCACTGAGATAAAAGCAGAAAGGATAATGTTAGTATATTGGAGAACATAATTAGTCCAATGAGTGGATAGTAACATCAGTCACAAGTGCAATACACTATGCAACTGGACATATAATCACAAAGCAAATCCAGGCTAGATGATGCATTATAGTGCTCTATTGCCCCTTTTCCACCAAACCGGTTCCGGTTCACGATCCGTTCTTGTGCTTTTCTGGTGCTTAACTGGTTCTTCTCTGTAGCACCACTTGTGGTTCCACTGCTCAGAGCCCGACTGGTGCTGCCGCTGCTGCGTCATGACGTCACCATTTACGTCGCTGATTTTCTCTGACTGCGTCGGATCAATGACCGTGTTGCTTTTAATCATACGAAGCCAGATTAAAGTGCCGTGGTTCATTCTTTATTAATGTGATTCAGCGGCATTTACCGACCGCTGCAGTGCTGCTCGTCCACCGGAGTTTATTCTCCTGTTAACTCACGGCAGAGTTTATTCTCCCGTTAACTCACGGCAGAGTTTATTCTCCCGTTAACTCACGGCAGAGTTTAGTCTCCCGTTAACTTACGGCAGAGTTTAGTCTCCCGTTAACTTACGGCAGAGTTTAGTCTACCGTTAACTCACGGCAGAGTTTAGTCTACCGTTAACTCACGGCAGAGTTTAGTCTCCCGTTAACTCACGGCAAAGTTTAGTCTACCGTTAACTCACGGCAGAGTTTAGTCTCCCGTTAACTCACGGCAAAGTTTAGTCTACCGTTAACTCACAGCAGAGTTTAGTCTACCGTTAACTCACGGCAGCGGCCCCTGTAAAGTCTTCACTGTCTGACTGTCACACAAGCAGCTGATACATATCCCCAGTTCCCCTTAAGTGAATGTGTGTCAGTCTGAATTGACGCTGTTTGGCATCACAACGCTGTTAAGAAAGTTTCTCTGGTATAACATGGGTGATGTTAGCATAGCAACCGAAGCTAAACTGACTACTTGCTAAGCCGTTTTCTACAGGCACTTTTTACCGGCGTATTTTTCATTATGATTCTACTTGTGATAGCCGGACATGACAACCTGTGCAGCCCATGTATTGATTCCATCCGATAGCTGCTATAATAACAAACAAAACGTCTGCCTGCTCTCCACAATGATCAATAACAGTGAACAGTCAAAGTAAGGTACAAATAAACAGAATCACAAGAAGCCTGGTTAGTGTTGCCTGACTTTATAAAGTGTGTTTTTTTTTACAAGTGTGTGGTCGCGTTCTAGTCACTTTGCTCAGCGCTACTGCTTGTTACAACTTTTATTTGCCGTACTCGCCATTAACTGTTATTGCTCAGGTTAATCTCACCCCCCTCCGACGTAAGCGTGAAGTATTGGTTCTTGGTTCTTGCCGGGCAGCCGAGTGGGGCGAGTTAAGAACCGGTTTTCGATGCTTAGATCCGGCTCCGCTGCGGTGGAAACAGGAAGAACCAGTCCTTTAATAATCGTATGATATTTTAGGCCCACCATCAGACCGCTTCATGAATGAAACCATGCATGCAGACCCCTACTAGTGTCCCATCCAGTACTACCCCACAGACAGGGTTGGGTTGTAACGGAATACATGTAACGGCGTTACGTAATCAGAATACAAAAATCAAGTAACTGTATTCAGCTCGTGTTACATTTGAAAAACGAGTAATCTGATTACAGTTACTTTCGTAAACCTGAAGTGAATACATTTTGGATTACTTATTGGAATTATTGGTGGAAAGATTTCCTCACAACATTTAATATTCATTACTAAAGGTACAGCCGAATCATCACAGCGCACAAAACCTATTACGTGTGCCAACACTGGCAGGACAGAAGGCGACACGCCCGTTCTAAGCCGTGTCCCTCACTCCTCACATCCCAAGCTGCATCCCCAAAAAGTGTATTATGTTGTTACATCGTTTCAGATGTTATGTTTCAGTTGTGCTCTTGATAAGCCATTAAAACAGTAAAAACATGTTCAGTTTCCTTTTGCTTTTTGTGTCTCCTGTTCACCAAAACATACCCATCTGTGATGGAAAAATAAAGTAATCCAAAAGTAATCTGAATACGTTACTTTTTTAAGACACGTAACTGTAACTGTATTCGGATTACTTTCAGAGCCATGTATTCAGTAATCAGTAACTGATTACATTTACAAAGTAACCCTCCCAACCCTGCCCACAGAGCACTCCTTCATATCCATGGCCATGTGAATGCTCTTCAGAGAACAGTCAGCATGCCTCCACTTCCAACTTCTCTGAGTCTGCAGCAAAGTCTCCTTCCTGCTTTAACACTGCTCTACCAGTGGCTGATATATCCCTCTCCCTCCCATATCTATATCTGCTGTTCACAATTCATAGTACATTTTCAAATTATAATCACCCGGTTTAAAGCCTTCTATCAGCAGTTCAACATCAGGCCACAGTGATATTGGTGTAATGAAGTCAGAGAACTTGAGCTGCCTGCCCGCCTCCATAAGCAGCTGTCATTCATTGTTGTTGGGGCTGATCTGGAGAAAGAAATATGGCATTTGGGTGGGCAGAGGTGCTTACTGCAGCTGTTGGTTGATATGATCCCCTTTGCCTTCAATACTAGTCATGTCAACATAATTAGAAGCTCTTCTTTCAAGAGCTTTGGGCAGCTGCTCAGTATCTACTCCACAGTTTCTACACTGGAACATGTCCGGTAGAGGCCTTGTGTTGATGAGAGGCAGATATCAGACCATGAGAGCTTGAGCTGAATGACACTTCAACACCTAGTCCACGCTCCATGATTCCACATACATACTCAACCTGGTGGTCTGTGCCATTCCATACCAATAAGGCAGTTTGTTTGGTTGATTTGGAATATCAATGTTGTCTTTTCAGGATGAGATGAACAAACACATTGTGATCATGAATCAGAGTAGGTAAACCTTGAGACCCAGTACACAGGCATTACAATCACTCTCTGTATCACAGTAGTATATGGTAGAGCTACGTTAAGACAATAGAAAGGGTACTGTCAATGCACTGTATATACCAGGCGCTTTATTCCATCATAGTTCAGGTTTTTATTTTTGGTATCACGATTGACAAAGTGTCAAAAAGCTGATGCACCACACGCACAGACACACATTCTGGCTTTGCACCAGTTAGCTAGCAGATCAGTCAGCTGCAGTTCAAATGTTGAGGAGTAGAGCAGGGATGAGAAGTTGTGAAGGCTGGCAGCATGTCTGCCGATTAGCCTGGCATCGGTTAGCACCGCACAGGAGACATTTCTCCTTTGCCAAAGCGAGCATCACACAAATGTGAGAGCAAGGGGAGCTAGAGATAGCAGCATCGGGGGGAGATGCGAATCTGCCAGGCGTCGCAGACACAACAACAGAACAAACAGAGGGCCAGGAGGCTACCTATCAATCAATGCTGCGCCGGAATGGGCTGAGCTTAAGTGGCACATAGCTGAATATGAACTGACAGCTGTGTGTGTGTGTGTGTGTGTGTGTGTGTGTGTGTGTGTGTGTGTGTGTGTGTGTGTGTGTGTGTGTGTGTGTGTGTGTGTGTGTGTGTGTGTGTGTGTGTGTGTGTGTGTGTGTGTGTGTGTGTGTGTGTGTGTGTGTGTGTGTGTGTGTGTGTGTGTGTGTGTGTGTGTGTGTGTGTGTGTGTGTGTGTGTGTGTGTGTGTGTGTGTGTGTGTGTGTGTGTGTGGTCTATATGCCTGTGTGGGTCCTGCCACACTGTTTCTGCAACGTTCACAGTGCCTGTCCCTGTCCACATTGATTGCACCATAATCGAAATGTGAAAGATGAACTAGCACAGAGAGGGTAGGCAGAAAAACAATAAAACAAACAATGGCAATAATCAAAAAGCTCTCCTGAGCACACACAAAAAACACTTAAATGTGTGCTCTGCTTTAGCATACCTTAACTCGATGGTTACACTAAGTCAAAGTTACAGTGTGTTTTTCAGAATAGATCTTTAAACCAGGGCAGACAGAAACTATGCCTTACCTTCTCCCCCCCCCCCCCCCCCCCCCCCCCCCCCCCCCCCCCTCCAGGGAGATAATCTCAAGGTTTGATCCTCAAACAGAAGTCAGAGCTGATCACACAGACACCTTTGTGCTGCTTCTATTTCCCAGTGTGCTGCCCACAGAATCTCAAAGTGGAGGGCTGACACGGAGGATAGATGAGTGGAAGGGCTGCGAGTCTGTCCTCTAATAAAGACACAGACATGCAGGTGTGCTGCAACAGACCCCATGAGGAGTATCAATTACATTCAGAGTTGGTATGTCGTAGTTTATGGAACAGCAGATATTTTAAATGATTTGGACAAGTGCCTAAATACATGTAACTGTTGGCTGTGTATAAGTGAATTAGAAACATAATCCTTTGACAACGACTTTTTATAACATTTTACATTACATGTTACTTTTATCCAAAGCGACTAACATACTCAATACTGTGGGCAATCCCCACAGGAGCAATTTGGGGTGAAGTGTCTCAGGGACACAACGACATGCTGACTGCAGTTATAACTACTGTGTCTCTTGTTTTTGTTGTTTTGAATACAACTTTGGAATAAACAAATCACATTACTTACAGCTTTTTATAAATAATACTAATTTAACTGGCCATTGGTATTGTCTGTTTCTGTTGGAATAGCTCTCTATGACTTTATTTTCCTGTTGGTACAATGTCTACATCTGCAAATCTCATCATCACCATTTAGTTATGACAACCTTTAACGTTAATACCTTTGTGCACCATCAATCAATCAATCAATCAATCAATCAATGTTTATTTATATAGCCCAATATCACATTTGTTACATTTGTCTCAGTTTGTACAGAATATCAATACGACATACCTACCACCCACAGCAGCCTGGTGCTGGGGGGCTCTGCCAGAGGTCAGCTGGGTGGGCCTGCTAGTCTCTAAATCCTTTGGGCTAATCTGCTTCGGTCTGTGCCCAGACCCCATATGCTCCTGGCCTGCTGAAAATCCCTATGGCCACTTGGAAAGTATGCCCCCCAACCCCTGGGTTATGGCTAGAAAGGATCCGTCTTGTGTAAATATGACGTCACGTTCTCGTTGTAACTCTCGTTGTAATCGGAGCGGCTCGGAAACACATCTACAGCAGTAACATGCAACATACACATTAATGCAGCAGCAATATTAACAGAGAAACATCAGACATAATAGTAAAACACTGAAAGGGAACATGTTATTGCACCAGGAGCTATCTTGGGACTTTTACTGCGACAACGTTGACTTGCCTGTGAATAAAAAATAAACCATAGTGTTGGTGATCTACAGTGTTGTCATTCTTCTTTGAACAGCAAGACCGCTAACACCCTATTTCAACAATCACACTCCCTGTAATTGACATAATGAATAGATAGTTTAGCTTCTCACCATCATTTGCTGTGGCCCACTGATGTTAACGATCGTAACTGAAAGGCTGCCTGCCAAACGTAAACATTCAGCCACTTGACTTGCAAACTCTCGCGACAGTTTTACACAAGACGGATCCTTTCTAGCCATAACCCAACCCCTGGGAGTAAACCATCTCTGTCAGGGCCGGGTTTAAAACAAAATAACATGTTTCAAATCCAGTGTCTCTGCCCTGCAGCCCCTCTAGAGTAAGACTGAACTGATGCTGTCTCATCATGGATATATCAGGAATCTTGTAGAAAGCTTTACAAATAAAAATAAAATATTGAATGGTTATTGGTATAGTTATTTACATACAGTATAAACTGTATATACATATGTAAATGTATTTAATGATAATGAGAGTATAACAATAACAATGGCAACAACATAACCCTGTAACTGTTTATGGACACCAGCTACAGCTTTGACAGAGGAGGCGTTTCACCAATTATCTTCCCTGCATATGACAATATTAAGTTGTTTTCTCCACTATAAAATCAATGCACCACCATGGAAATGTGTTCGTTTTGGTAGAATAGGTTCTACAATTAAAAGAAAAGATGATCCAATGACTTTTATCAATTAATAACCAGAAAGGGAATTCACTTGCAAAACTAGAGTCCCATGACTAGTACTCAGTGATGAAAAGTAGATGAAAGGACGGAGCAGGCGGTATTTTAGTTCCAAGAGGAAAAATGAAAGTATCTTTGTTAGTTTGCCAGTTTGCCCTCAGGTTTTGAATTCAGATCTTGATAGGCTAAAGCTGTTTGTCTAAAAATGCTGTTTGAGTAAAAAGCATGTCGATGTGCCATATGAAAATAAATCTTTGGCCCAGTATCCAAAATCTAGATCTTTCTTTCCGTGATTCCGTTTTTTCTATAGTTTCTATAGTTTCTATATTTCAAATGTCCTTATGGCACTATTACATCTCTATAGACAGTACAACCAAAGCAGTGCTTCCAGTGTCATTGCATCACAAACCCCACTCTGCTCGTCAATACTTTGCCACACCTCAGTTCAGTTCCATTGAGGTATGAAAATTAAAACAGGACGGCATGATGCATCAGGTGATCTGCTGTACGTACTTCACAGACATCCCTCAGACCTTGTAAACTGCTCCCATCCTCTCTGAGAAAAACAAGTGGAACAAAGCATTAAAGCAGTTCTTTATCCTCTGAGGGAGACTGTCCCTGGGCCTCATTAATAATCCTGTATGCTCTACCCACATGCTTTTCATGAGTCCACCATGTTGAAGCAGGATTGATTGAGCCCGAACATGTCCTTGAAAAAAACATTAAAGTACTAATAATGCCGGCCATTCACTGAACATTGTTAAGAAATGTAAGTGGTCTTACATTTGTGTTAACATTGTCCCAAAGATCCACAGTGAAATAAATCATTCAAAAATAACCTTTATTATTTATTGTGTATAATAACTGAACATGTGCAGTTTTTTTTCTACAAGAGCATATGCTTTCAGACTTTAGATTACAATAACATGATGTCTTTGATAAGCATTGTGCTTCACAGTTCCAAATTGTTTAAAATCGGACTTGTACCTTCGACCTCACCGGGTCACGGTGTGCCACGAGTGAAGCATACAGGTCATACACTGAAAAAACGATTAGGTTAGTTGAAAGCAATAATATTAAGTTGAACCTAATATATATGTATTTTTTTTAATATAATTGCTATTATTGCTTTCAACTAACCTTATACAGTTATGTGAAATCTGTCGACACTACATTTAATTCAAGTCAAGGTTTCAGCTTTTTCAGTGCACTATACTGTATGTCATCCATTCCATCTTTTGTCTCTCAACTTTCAAAGGTTTATCCTTTTGTTGAATATCTAATATCAGACGATAGCTTTAAAGGTAAGATTTCCTCCCGTAACACCGTCATGGTGCAAAGTGAACAGAGCTGTGTACAGGTATGGTGTACATCTTCATGGTCTTATTTTCACATAATAATAATGCTCAGGTAGTGATTTATTGTTTAAAAATCAAATATTTATTTATACCCTTAGTGTTTCTCTCATATGGACTTCTCCCTGGTCTTGAACTGCCCTCACATTTGCACGTCCTCACTTCCACTCCAAATTTGAAACATTTTGAAAAAAAAATCATGATTTGCCCCAAAACACCCTTTCACATGATCACACAGAGAAAGTGAAATGGTACCAATGTTGGACCTGGTAATGTGTCATTATGAGAAATAGCCCTCCAGGTATTCACAACATTTATTGCAGTAGGGGAAGTGGGAGAGGAAACACTTACCTTCTCCAGCAGTACCATCAGTCTTCTTTAACAAAGAATATCACGCAGATTGAACAATCCATCATCACATCCCTACTCCGTTCTCATAAAGCAGAGGAATAAAAGCTTCTCCTCATTCTGAATGTGAGTTTCTGGACACATTGTGTGCTGCAGTTCTTCTTGGTTTGGCTCTGTGTTTGTAATCAAAAATGTTCTGTTGTTTGGATGGCTGAACTGCGGTGGGGAATATGGATAAGTGTTTGGCAGTGTACCTACAGTCACACAGGATACTTCTCAAAGTATTGATCCAACTTTGACAAAGCCTGGATAAATGATGTGAATTGTTGTCAGAGGCTTTTGCAACACATCAATGAGACAAAAACAGTTAGCTACACAGGTAGTTTCTTTGAGATTGGAGCCATTATATGGGGCTCAAAGTATTCTAAAATGTCTAATAAAAAAAATCAACAGGACTATTTATTCCCAGAATCTGTGTGGATGTATGAAAAGAAAAAGGGTTTATTTTGTTAATTTTGGAGAGGTGGGTGTTTTTCATCTGCTGGTGGACTACCGGAGAGATTTACAGCAGGAGCAAACGCTTGCCTCGGGGAGGGAGAAAAAGAGCCAGAGCGTCCACAGCGGAGAATAAACAGAAGGGCAACCATGGCAACCATGCGCGGGAAGTCTTCTTCGCTGCTTTTGTGGCAGGACTACAGCGCCACTTACAGGCCCGGCATATGTACTACAGCGTCTCCAGCACTTTCGAGCGGTCTCGTGTGAACGGACACGTTTCTGGTGCCTGTTGCGTGTGGACGGAAGACTTTTTTGATATCGATTTCGGTCCGTTTGCGTTATCGTCCTCGTGTGGCTCCAGCCTTAAATGCATACTTTGTTCATAAGAAGTAATCTGCATCCTCAAGCAATCCCTGGAGACTACTCTCAGGCAGTATTTCAGTAAACCCTGTCATCCTCCTTATCCACTGACTGAAATACAGAACACAGTTGAGAGTTCACCACTAAGCAGGAGCTTTACATTTCCCTGTCCTGTGTCTCTTGTTTAATCGCTGATTGTGCATCTGCTTCAAAGACTATAAAGACTATCCACACCCTTTCCTTTTGCCTTTCACAAACCATCATTGCCTTTTCATCAGTGCAATGCAAGATATAGACATACACATTTGCAGAATGTACCATGTTGGCCCTGCATCCGGACACCACCGTTTGCAAATAGCAAAGGTGAACCAGTTTTTTTTATATAAGCAAAAACAATTCGGGTTATTTTTAACTCTCATGCACTCCAACTTTTATAACTTTTGGTCGATACATACTGTATATCCTGTTCGACCCCAAGCCTGTTTTTCAGGTTTCAGGCTCGAAAATGACATGCCCAAAACAAATGACTATAACTTCTAAAAGGGTTAAATTAATAATCTTTTTTCTCAAAGCAAGGTTACATCTGTGAGTTGGATGTAGAAGTATCAGAATCAATATAGATGTTTCTGTGTCAGAATAAATTCAGATGGAACATAGTAAAAAAAGTGTAAATTCTTACCTCTGCCTAAAGAAAAACCATTACTTATAGTGAAAACCACCCTTGAATGATGGGTTAGTAGCCTAAAAGCTTTAGGAATCCAAATTATAACATATAATAAGTACCATGTATCAAGATTGAGGCAAAACAAGTGAAGATTGACCTTTTTAGAGAGATTTAGGGAAATAAAGTCCAGGCGGACTAAGCTTTGGGCACATTTGGGCACATCTGGTTCCATCAGTGCCATTTGACCTTTTTCAGGTACCAGACTGTAAAAATCATTTTATAACATTGAATAATGACTATAGTTATTCATTCCATAAAAAAAAAAAAAAAGAAAAATTATTGTAAAATTTAAAAAATAAATTTGAAAACTGATGTTGTTTATTTGCTATGTTCTGGCTGCTAGCTCAATGAATTCTTGCCTGCAGTGATGGGGTGTACAGATGTAGCAGCTTATTTCAGACTCCAGCTTACTGCTTCCTGCCTGCTACCTGCCAGTTACCTGCCTAAGACCTGCCTAAGACCAGTATCTGGGAATGTTAAGCCCTCCCACTATTTTCCAAGAGGGCGTTGCCAGATTTTCAATTGCAGGATTTAACCAGGAGATGGCGCTTCATTCACAAATACAGAAAGACAACTTTTCATGGACTTTCAGTTTTGTTTAGAAGAGCATTTGAACAAATCAATATTGGGTGCTCATACTCATACTGATATTCTGAACAAACTGTGCTGTTGTATTTGCTGTAAAGTGTCTTTACTGTAGGGTATTTTTATTATATGTACAGCACTTTGGCAACAGAAGATGTTTTTCTTTAAATTGAAGTTAAATGCATCAATCTGGTGCACTTTGAGGGCAAAATTAAGAGATTTATGGATACAGCTCTCAACACTCATATGAAACAGAACTGTTATAATAATGATGAGAAACTATGAAATAAGAAATGAATCAAATCCAAATGTAATTATCATATCATATATTATATAGTGTATTGTATTATTAAGTAATATCATGCATTAACCCCATTATAGCAGATGCCACATTGAATGGATGAACACATTTATGCATCAATAATTACAACAGAGTATTTCTAAATACAAGCTGTAAAAATACTTATATGTATTTAATACTAATAACATAATGATTAATTTCAGATGATAATACTTTCCAGTGTCTGTCTCATATATATATTCATGCTATATACTGATATAGGGCTAAGTAAGCAATCAATCCTGCAAATTAACCCTTAGTTGTTCAATATATTTATTCAGACAATGTGAGTAGAAATACAGAAATTCTGCTCCCACCTAAGGCAAACGTTGCAATATTACAACATTTCCCTAAAAACTTACCAAAACGTAAACATTTTTAAAACTCTTTCATTTCTGCTCCAGAGGCTATACAACAACATCTGAAAGGTCAAAAAAACAAACAGGGCTAGACAGCTTCTTTTTGCAGGTTGTGGTACATTTACACAGCAGAGAAACAGACACCCTCTTCATTGTTGTGCACTGTCCCTGTTAAATAAATGAATAAATAAATAAAAACACCATTGCCACCGGTCATTCCAGTGCCAGTGGTCACTCCAGGGTCGGCGGCCACACCTGATGAACCCACCAGGGCAGTTTCCTCAGAGCAAGAGGAACATTTTTATCAGGACAGCTTTTTTAAGGGACAGCATCGCCCTGAGATCTATGCTGCTAATATTTTCATGGCCATAATGCCATTTGTAACATATGGGAGAATGGTGAAAAGAACCAACTGGACTGGGACCAATGGGAAAATGCCTCTTCCCCTCAATGTGAAGCAAAAGATTGAGTCCTATGTTTCCAATCGGTTCCCAAATGTGAACATTATTTTGTATTTTTATTAAATTTGACAATGTCAATTTCACTTTCCACTATGTACAGGTATCTTGGGTCAGTCTTGTCTTCCAAAAATCAGGAAGTAAAGTCCCCTGGTTTGTGACAAGATGTGAAGTCAACAGGTAGTCACTCAGAGGGGGGTACTATTTATTTTCAAATGCATATAGGCAATGCCACCCATTTACATGTACTGTAGGCTACACTGCTCTTTGGTGCCGTTTACACGAGGACAAAACGGCTTGTATCTGCATAGTTTCTCTTACGTATAGCCCTATTATTTACACGAGGCCGTAACAAACGGACCCCACAAACGATAACGGGTCCCAAGGTGGATAGATTTGCAAACGAAACTCTCTGGGGGGTCAAACGAGTCCGTGTAATCGCCTCTATATGAATATTTCCTGAAAAAATAATGATAGCCCCACCTCTCCCCACCTCTCCTGCTCACTGCTGTAGCATGGCCAGTAGCCATCTGTAACCATCAACTATCAAAAATAGCTGTGTTAATTAAACGCACAAGGGGTTCTTGAATGAAATAATATTATAAAAGGCAAACCAGAATTGTTAACGCCCAATATACTCCTTGTTAAGGAATAATTCTTCTAGATATCTAACCTTTTACTCTGACATGTGTTATTTCCTTTAAGGAAAGGCCTTGGTGCCATATGTGTTGTTGTCCCCAGTGTGAGACCGGTCAACTTGACTCGCACGTAGGGTAATTGTTGTGAGAACACTGAAGCACTTCTTTATCGGTGTTTGTGGGCTCTCGGATGTGAAATCCTTGAGGCCATGAGCGTCGGACGCAGGTGACTCAGTGTTTAGTCTACTCCTTCAGAGATGTTGATTCTCTGTGAACCTGTTAAAAGGTCTAGCATAGAGAGAGGTTCTTCAGAATTGACGTGGCAACTCTACCGTGTGGTCAGAACCTCTGACTCTTTGATTTGTGATGTGAATCCTCCGGCCGAATACTCTGAATAAACCCATCAGTGTTTGACATCAAAGCTCCAACTCTCACCGTGTCTCCTTCCTGAGTCGGTGACTCCATGCATTACTACACAGAAGTTTCCTCCACACTCCTTAAACAAAATAAACAGAGTCAGATTTCATGCATTGATCCATTATATTGACAATTTTCCAGCCAAACAACACAAACAAAATTAAACAGTCCGCTCTGCGATACACCAAAATTGTCTTTACTGCCTAATCCAGGCCATTATTGTTCATTGCTCCTGCGCCCGTCGGCGGCAAAAAGAGAAATGTTTGTAGGCCTATTCAGGCTATAATCCACACAAAAAAAGGAAACACAGGACCCGCGTGTCCCAGAGGAGCGATCTCACCCGGTG
>NW_022988007.1:2953067-3008067 GCF_902827165.1 Trematomus bernacchii | reverse complement strand
CATTTGGCTTGGGGACAAAAGGGACAAAGTCACAGACTGCACCCCCCCCCCCACAGCCCCGATGGTCCCCCTGGAAAGCAATGTCACCTTTCATTTGAGAGAGAGGCTCCAGACTACCTTTATTTACTCAGCACGAGATGTAGCCTGTGTGTGCGTGTGTGTGTGTGTGTGTGTGTGTGTGTGTGTGTGTGTGTGTGTGTGTGTGTGTGTGTGTGTGTGTGTGTGTGTGTGTGTGTGTGTGTGTGTGTGTGTGTGCGTGTGTGTGTGTGTGTGTGTGTGTGTGTGTGTGTGTGTGTGTGTGCTCATCTCTTGGGTGTGGAGTGTTCCTTGGAGTTGGCCCAGTGAATCAACATTAAGTATTAAGAGCCCTGCTGGGTGAAATAACAGCAGAGGTTGGTGGGGGAGGTGGGAGGGAGGTGGGGGTGGTGGGGGAGAGAGGTGGGGGTGTAGGTAACCAAAGGCAGAGAGAGGGCAACATGGTTTTCCCTCATGGTGTGTTTAGGACTTGTATTGTGCAGCCATATCTTTCCTGCCCTCCCACCAGGGTCTGGAATCAGAACTCGCCAAATGGCCACCCAGTTGGTCTCTGGGAGATGAATCAATATCATCACCTGCCACACTAGCTGCTAACTTCTTCCACACATTTTTCCAAACTCTTTGTCTTTTCACTCAAATGCCTCAGTGATTTAGAGTATTTGACCTTGGGACCTTGTCCTTAAACTTGTTTTCCTTCTGACCACTGCTACAGCCTCTGATCCTCAGCCAATCACAGTAAAGCCACAATATGGCTCTGTATCAAAAAGGCTTTTGATTGGGTGCCTGTTCTTCGTCCTGCCAACTCATTGATATTGTCATGTCTGGTCACAACTGCATAACTTTATAATGAATATCAAAATATAAACATTTGACCTTGACTAGATACTTCACAATGTTGTTCTAACTTGCAGACAGCTTGCATTCCTTTGCTCTGATGTGGTGTGTGTGTGTGTGTGTGTGTGTGTGTGTGTGTGTGTGTGTGTGTGTGTGTGTGTGTGTGTGTGTGTGTGTGTGTGTGTGTGTCATCACTACCAAAGGGCAAACACACGTCTGCCAGATCTGTTACTTCCAGTGTCTCCATCTCTTTTGCGTTCCTATGTCCCCTCCTATGTCCCCTCCTATGTCCCCTCCTATGTCCCCTCCTCTTCCCCTCCTATGTCCCCTCCTATGTCCCCTCCTCTTCCCCTCCTATGTCCCCTCCTCTTCCCCTCCTCTACCGTCACTCGTTCTAACCAGATGCATATTGTTACATCTGTCTGCATTCACTTGCAATCGCTCGTCTTTAAATTGCTCTAAGTGCCTGTGTAATGCACCATTTCCGACCTCGCCTGGTCGAACTGCTCAGAGATCCACCGTTCTGCATTTATTGTTCCCTTTTCACAGAAATATTGGGAAGCATCTGATATTCTCTGTTAATCAGATGAAATGGAATGCATCATTACAAGTGACATTCTTCCTATTCAAGTGCAGCCACACCGAGTATTTTCCTATTTGTCCATAAATGGATATGTATGTGACACGTCTCCCCTGCCAGTCTCTGTTTCCTTCCCCCTTTTTTAAAGTATATACTGTATATATTTCCATGATCCTTAAAAAATATTGTGATTTTACTGCTAAGAGTTTTTACATTAATATCATCATTTTGAAACAGCAAACACAATAATTGCATTTGATGTAGCTTTACAAAACTGCAACCCTCTGGT
This sequence comes from Trematomus bernacchii, assembly GCF_902827165.1. Classification (NCBI taxonomy): domain Eukaryota; kingdom Metazoa; phylum Chordata; class Actinopteri; order Perciformes; family Nototheniidae; genus Trematomus; species Trematomus bernacchii. The sequence continues at coordinate 3,006,328 of NW_022988007.1, read as the reverse complement.
AGCCTTTGCTTCCTTCCCAAATGTTTCCAATCTTTGGAAAAATGTTGGCCCTTAACCCCATATACAGCGTGCAAAAAAGTATGAAGAAATGTATTTAAAAAAGCAACATAGTGTGTCTATTATTTTGGACCTCAAATGTTTTTAATTGTATGTTTCATGTTAAAGTCAGTAAACATTGTATTTGACATGAAACATGTTGTCATGCAAAAGCAGGAGTGTGTCCCGTGGTCCGGCTGTCCTCAGTGTGTCGGCTGCTGCAGAGTGAGTGTGTGCTGAATAGTCATATATTTCTGGCTATGGGGGCTCCCTGAGGGCACAGCACCAAATCAATGTCATCATTTCCACTGGGGTTCTCAGCGTACCCGTTTAACACAATACACAGCCATTTGGCCAGCTGGGACTCTCATACACATATTACATTTTCCTGCTGCTTTTCACAAATGCCTCTGCCTGATGCATGGCAGGACATGGTGGGGTTATTTCCTTTCTCAGGCCAGAATTGATGATCATTGCATTTTCCCTGCATGCCATTGGAGGAAGTTGTTTGACTGTCGGCTGTGATGTAAGACATACCCCTCCAGAGGTATTGGTGATATTGCTCTTACATTATCTCTACTGCTGTGCAGCACACTTTGAGGAATGCACACCGGAGCGAGGGGGGGGGGGGGGGGGGATTTGTGCTTTGAAAGGAACTTCTGGGCATGTGAGACTGCCATACAGACTGTTGGCAATTAGAATGGAAGTATCTGGGAAAAAATTGGTAATATTTTTTTCTTCAACAGAAGCTCAATGACATTACAATTCACATTATCAATAATTCATGTAAAGTTTTTAATCTAGTTTAGTGTCTCTCAAAGTAATTATGTAAATATTCTGCCCGAATGCAAACTGCTCTGGGATTACAGTGAGCAGTGCCAACAAGGTGGTTCTACACTTGTAGAAAATAAATTGTTTGAAGTTAGTTTTATAAAGTCTAACGTCATGACTCTAAACTCATCCTTGTCATCAGAAAACATTATCATCCTTTGGAACTTTCAAATATTGCCTTCAAGAAAGGAACCTTGGAATTCACTGTCTATTAAAAACACCAGCAATGATCCATACTCCCTCGATGGATTGAAAATGGTCTCTGCACAGTAACGCCAATGCTTTGACATTGTAGTATATAAGAGCTATACTAAAACAGGACAAGGTGGTACGCTTGAATAACATTCACTTAACTGTACTCAGTTTCAAAAGAATGTCAATATTTCTAGTTAGAACCTCACAGAGTTCAGGACCATATTTATGCTCGTCATCCTTACATGTTTATTATTGAGTTTCTTGAACCAAATCCAATCTTATAATTTCATATTCATTTCTTTAAACATCTACAGAGACTTTAATATGAAACAGGCAAATTAATTGAAATCAGTTTTCTTTGTAGATAAAAAAACAGAAAGCTGTGTCTAAGGCTTTAATTGATGGCTTCCCATAATATGCTTTGTATGCAGTGCTGTGTGTTCCGGTGTGGGATAAACACTGGATTCCAGCTGCAGTTTTTCAGAGTTAGTGCAACGTGTGGACTGTAGGGGCTAGAATTAAAGCAGATTTAATTAAACAACATTGAATGGTCCAGTTTCAGGTCGAGGCCCAGTGAGAAAATGACAGATGGTCACGGTCAGTATCTTGGTATTACTTGGAATATTAATTACACTCACAACAACATGGTCCTTGTTTTGAAAGGGAATGTAATGGAGGAAAAATCTCCTAGGACCAGCTTGCCCATTTCCTGTTGAAGAACCACAGAGGTAGAGCTAACATAATGAAGCCGTGGAAGATCCTCATAGAGCACACACTCTTTTAAATGACTTCAAGTAAACTTAAACATCCAAATTATGAAAGTAAACACTGATCTTCATCAAGCAATATTGCATGTTTAGAACCCATCCCTGTCCACCTGTGCGTCTCTCCAATTCTGCTGTCTCACATGGGCCAACTTCTGAGATGAGACAGTCGTTGGAATAAAGATTATTTTTCCGCCCTCCAGGAATGAATGTGCATTATTAATACACAAACACTTTGGTGGAGGATTATTAGCTGTGCATTGTGCTGTCAACCAGACTGCAGCTGTGATTGGTAAATTAGTGCCCATTTGCCTGTGTAGGGATGATGATATTAGTGGCCTGCCAGGCAGGGAGTGCTGCACTTTGCAGACGTTTAGATATGCTCTGGTATTTTTATATTTTTCATGCTGTTCTGAGTATGAATTCCATTTTCAATGAATGTGATCCGTCTGAGTTTGCTCACTGTGTGTGTGGAGATTCTAACCAACTCTTATTCCACACACTACTTGCTGGTCTCTTTAGCTTTAACACAATGCTCATTCTGTCGCTGACTGTTTGATTACTTTATTGCTCTAGAGCAGGGGTATCAAACTTAAGGCCCGCCGGCCAAATCCGGCCCGCAACTTCATTTTATGTGTCCCGCAAAAGCTTGCAAAGAACATAATACGTTTATTATAAGGTTACATGCCGCTTTACAGAAGCGCTTTGCCCATAAACGATATGTCCCACAATGCTTCTCATTTTGTGACATGTGCAATGAAGGACTTGCAATTATTTGCCCTAGACTTCTACTTTCAGATGTAGTTAATTATGAAGTTATTACCCTATCCGATAATAATCCAATGCAGAGGCAATAATGTAATATAATACGTTATTTTATTTATATTATATATGTATATTTATATAGTCTTAAAGTTACAACCGGCCCTTTGAGTGCAACTATAACTTTGTGTGAGTCTTCTCTGTGAATAGTTTCTGCTTCCAGGGCAGTGTGCTCTTGTCTCATACAGCCCAGAGTTTCACCAGCTTTTCTCCTGCAGCAGTCAAAATAAATACCGCAGATCTGTTGCAATCTGATACCAGCTTCATCCTGGATTCACATCTATATAAAGCTGAACATATCTATGATGTCTCTACTTCAGCAAATATCACTGCTGAGATTCTATGAGCGCTCATCCAGAAAAAAATGCTTGCTCCTCCACCAAGGGGAGAATCAGAGGATCAGATGCAGCATGTGTCGTTATCACTCTCAGTTCTGGTTGTCTGCCTGTCACCACATCCAGGAAGCAGCTTCCTGCAGTGGCCCGCTCTACAGCAATCCTCCATCCCAGCATGCAACACAGTCAACAGGTTTGGTACATGGCCTTTTCTATGGCTCCTCCAGTCTTGAAGCTTCTCCCTTCCCTGTGGCACGAAGATCATGAAAGCTGTAGAAACTTCCCGACCACACTTGTTCTGCTTCAGAATGCTGGTGCAATATTCTCACGGATGGATCAGAGGACAGAGGATGGGGGTGTGGGGGGTTAATGGGGGGGGGGCAGGTTGTCAGATGTTTCTGCTCTGTAGCTGGCCTTGTCAAATTGATTGATGAAAAGGCGAGCTTGTGTTCTTGGCAGGCTGGGACTCTTCCTCCAGGCGCTGCTGATACACTTATCTGGGTTTAAAGTGGTTGGCTGTTGGGAGATGTTGCAGTCACACTGCAGGAGCGTTAAGAAGGAGATTAGGCTGCTGCACATCATGCCAAATTAGATCGGACACCAGCTGATGCACATGCAATGTCATGCGACCGTGTGCAGGCACTCACTATTCCGATGAAACACCCAGGAGTATGGGATGAGTGATGGAGAGCCTGGAGGAGAGATGAGGTAACACAGGCTGGAAGTCCATGTTTTCTTTCTCTCTGACTCTGCAGTTTGAAAAGAACAGCGTCACTGGCCGAGGTAAGGAAACAGAAATCGGGGGGAAATGAATAGCACAGGAAGTCTTCTGTTGTGAAAGATGATGTTCCACCTCAGCGGCTCTGCGGTACTTCGGGTCCCCTTCAGCTTGATTTCTCTGCTCGTTTTTGTGCAGTGACCCCAAGGTCTCTGAGCATCATAAAGTGAATTACAAAACGTCGGAAGCCTTTCTCTCCTGTGTATGCTGTTGACAAATGCAGTGAAATTCATGGTATCAGTCTGGGCTGGAAATAAACTGAGCCTATTGAATTTACCCAAAGCCTCGACTCTAAATGTCAAGACCAAAGGAGAAATAAATGATGCCTCTTTAGTGACACACATCATTTCGTATAAGCAAACTACATTTCACTTCCTGCCTGGTTATTTTTATGGTTTACAATGAGTCTCTGTTATTTCAGTATTCTACAGTTAAAAAAAGCTTTGTATCACACTAAGAACACTTTGATATCATGCCTGTAAACAATTGAGACTTGGAAGTCTCAGTATACAGTACATGATCAAAGGGAATCTGCCTCGTGCAATGATGACAACACACTCACAAGCACACAAATACGTACTTAGACACACACACATGAAGATCAGCACACACACAAACACTAAGCCAATTTTTAGATATAATTGCAAATGTTTTACTGTACCAGCACCTTTTTCTATTAACAGTTCTACATTGCATGATAAAACATTACTGTTGGCAGAGAGCAATGGATATCAGGTGTAGGCTATTTTTGTTTTTTAATAAGTACATTTTGTAGCATTTGGAATCGGAAACCTTCAACTTTCATCTCTGAATTTCAGCTCCTTCCCAGAACAACGCTGGAGGGAGAGAAAGTGTTCTTTCAATCCTCACACCATGAAAGAAAGTTCCAATTGTAAAGCCCCCCGTATCACTGAGGGGGGGTTTGTCTTGTGGACATTATCTAAATCCACTGTCCAGATCCCAGCGCAGAGACAAAGATGTCAGTTCTGTTTTCATTCTTGCCATATTCTTATGGCTTTGCACTTAAACGGAAAGCGACTGCAGCTTGCTTCAATAAGCAGTGTGAGTTGCATCACGCGGAACAAACAAGCCGCAACTACCTCAAACTTTTCCTTAAACATATATTTTTTTCTTTCGTTCAGATATGAAGTGTTGGATTCTTCAGGTGCTTTCATAAACCACAGGGATCTGAGCAGATGTTGCAATAATCTTTTGGATTCTGTGTGAGTTTTGTACCAGAAACCCTGGAGCTCTGAGTGAAATCTGCATCGACTCTCCCCCTCCCCCCCCGAGCCCTGAGTGCAAAGCAACGAGGTCAATCTCCCGCCAGTGATAAATGAACGAATGAGATCTTTATTGCTTCCCATTACATCCAGCCCCGAGAGAGCAGAACATAAATGCAGACAGCAATTTCTTATTCAGGCTTTATTTATCCAGGGAAGCTGAGCAGAGATTTTAGATCAGACGAGGCACCTCTGTTCAGGCTGAAGGAAGAGCCTGTGCACAGGAGAGGATCCCCCATCAGCTGACCACTATCATTCCAGCAATCAGTTCTTTAACCTGATCTATTTAACCATCAAAGGATATAACCCCTGTGTCACACGCTGTACCTTGTACTCTTTTTTTAGATGGAACATACATTAAACTACTATGTTACACTGAAAAAACTTCAACGTTGACTTTGATTAAATGAATAAGCAATGTATAAGCAATAATATTAAGTTTGAATAGGTTCAACTTAATATTATTGCTTTTTACTAACCTAATACACTTATGTGAAATCTCTAGACATCAGTGACGTGCGGTGAGGTTCATGGCTGGTGAGGCACTGACTCTTTCAGAGTCAGATTTACAAATATTATATTTTGACCTTAATCGAAATATTCGGTTATTTTCAAAAGCTTTTTTAGTCTGATGCTTCGATTCATTTTAAACAGACCGTTCAACAAAAGGATACCCAAAATCTAAATATTGGATTGTTCTTTCTTAGTAAGATCCCATTTTCATTACAAATGTGGTCTTACCTTGACTTGAAGTCCATGCTATCCTTCTGGACAACAATCTCTATTACTTTTTTGTAAAAGTCCTCCTTATCTCCCTCTAGTTTCAAAAGTCTAGTTTGTTGTTTGCGTCTACCGTCTCTGCGTAGAATTACAGTAGCAACAAGAACCTGTGGGCTCACGTGCGCCCCCTTCAGTGCGGCAGAGGTTATGGCTGCCTCCCCTGGTGCTTTTTTCATTGCCGTTGTACGATGAGACCAGCGAGCCTAAATATCATATATACGTGAAATAAGTTATTTAGAGACTATGGATGGCGAGGATAAATGTAATAAAGGGATCTACAAACATTACATTGGTGACCTACAGTGAGATGGTAACAGGCATGCGCTTAGGGCCCGCTTTCCAGACAGTTTCTGTGGGGTGACGCATTCTGAAGTGAGGCAGAGCTCATCTGTGCCTCACCTCACCCCACAGTAAGCAAATGAGCCTGGCTTGAGCGCGCTCACAAAATAAGTGGCCGCGCTCCATTAGTGCCCGCGCTCCAGTCAGTTACTGTGGGCTTACGTGAGGCAGAGCTCGTCCCTGCCTCACTCCTCATCGCTCCCATGTAGTTGTAGCGGAGCTCGGCCAATTAGCTGATTTTGACTATAAAAAGCGATTGGAATCATACAGAAATCACACTTACAACACAGATCAGTGGAGACATTTTATTATTATTACTATTTAGTTTTTCTTTAGTTGTTTTTCTGTTACATTGGAGTATGACAGGTGAGGCTCTGCCTTCCTAGCTGTGGCTCCCCAGCTGGTTGCTCATCCCCTAACACAATGTTATGCGGAATGGAAGCACAGCTGTGTACTAACAGAGTGGATGGACAGGACGCTGAAATGGGGTTATACACTTCAACGGCGTAAGAGAGACACATCTACCATCTCAGCAGAGATTCAGCTGTTACAAAAACAAGTGGTGTCTGTTGTGCACCCCCAGCACAGGGAGAGGGGGCTTTATTCTATGTACTTCCTGGTTCCCAAGAAGACAGGAGAATTCAGACCCATCCTAGATCTCCGCAGCCTAAATCGGCACATCGCCTGCAAGAAATTCCAGATGTTAACTGTGAGACAGTTACTGGGGCTGGTGCAGCCGGGCGATTGGTTTACAACCATCGACCTGAAGGACACTTACTTTCATGTCGAAATTGTTCCAAGACACATAAAGTATTTGCGTTTTGCCTTCCAGGGGATAGCCTGCGAGTACAACAGACTGCCGTTTGGATACTCCCTATCCCCACGCACGTTCAGCAAATGTGTGGCCACAGCGCTTCAGCCGCTTCGCGACCACGGCATGAGGGTTTTCTTTTATCTGGACGACCTCATACTCATGGCCAGGTCCAGGGAATGGGCAATGTTTCACACAGCCCAATTGATCTTACACCTTACCAAGTTGGGTTTTGCGGTCAATTGGAAGAAGAGCAGTCCCATACCTCACCAGCAGGTGCAGTATCTGGGGATGGTGCTCGATGCAGGCAGGCTACGCGCTTGGACATGTCTGGCTCCTTCTCATCGTCTGTGCTTGCTGGGGCAACACAGGACTGGTGAGGGGGGGGGGGGTAGGCGGGCTGTGGGTCAGTAGGTATCTGACCCCCCCCACCCCCTGGACATAATGCACTTATGGTTTCCCATGCTCCTTAGGGACCTGAGAAACATGATGCGCAGTGAGCCCCATACAGGGCTGGAGGGCTCCCCCCGCCTGCCTATAGAGTCCAGTAGAGGGCGGAGCCTGTGTGAGATATAACGGTGGGTTACGTATTGTAACCCTAGTTATATAAGCACAGGCGGAGCCCTCTACTAGGGGCCCTGTCTGTCCTATGCTGCTCGCTGAAGAGGGTGTTGGATGACGGGCGGGAGGCGAGGCCGCCTTATATACTGTGGGCCTGCGCGCGCACTCAGGTAGGCCTGCCCCCGGGGGCTGGCTACGTTTATAGATTTCTCAGTAGGTGAACGCTCGCATAGTGAGGTCAAGGGCAGTACCCATAGAGTCCAGTAGAGGGCTCCGCCTGTGCTTATATAACTAGGGTTACAATACGTAACCCAACGTTTTTACCATCTATATTGCTATATGTATTATATCTCCTCCAGTATCACAACAGCTTCCTGAAGATTTTATATTGTTTACATGTTTTTATAATTCTAACAAAATATATGAAGTAATAAGTATGCACTTTATAAAATAAACATATCCAAGGAGTCATTAGCACCGTGCTAGCCCCAGTTAAACCTAAACTCAGGCTTCTGATGCCTGCACTGAGCAGCTCAGCAGAGACATTTATTTTGCATTTATACGCCATACTACATGAACAAATCAGGATCTAACTTTTGCCTGTGGCAACAGTCAAGACAAATGTCGATGGAAAAAATCAAATAGAATGTGCCTTTTAGCGATCAACGTTCAAACTCTGTAGTGGAGCCGAGCAGCTAACAGTCCAGAAATATGGATCAAGTGGGCAGGACACAAGTTAGTGCTCACATCCCAAAGCAACAACCATACAGTAACCTGCTATTTTAAAATGATAGATTTGGACTTAACAAAGATGCATGCACCATTTATTTCCAGTATGTAGCCTGAACCAAGCTAAATCTAACCGATACATTTCGGTTTTTTTATTCAGTTTTGTACCATTTCAAACTAACTTTACTTTGGTATTCCAGTTATACTGTAAATCTCACCTATTAGGCCTATAGTCAGGTGGGTGGAAAATGCTGAGCTTTACATTATGCCGCAGAACAATTTAACAAATACAATATATGAACATAATACTAAATATAGTGCTTTGTTATTATTTCCTCTTACTAGATCCTATACCTTTCAAATGTTTTTATTAATTGTATATGTCAAGTACATTTGAGTATTTGTACAGTGTAGTATTGCTACTGTTACTTAAAGGTGGGGTAGGTAATTCACTTCAGATACACTTTTTGTTATATTCCATGGAATGCTCTTAACATCCCGATAGCAATGAATACATGAAATGCTTTGACAATAAATACATAAACAAATGTCATCTGTGGAAGCCGTAATACTGTAAAAAGCACGACCAATCATCTGAGCCGGCCCGGCTAAAATAACTGGATGGCCTACCTGCCTGTCAGCCTTCCATCTCGTGCACAAACTTATCTCGTGCCCTCATTGGTCATGTGCGCGTTCGTGTGTGTTGGAGGAGGGGCTCTGTAAGGAAGTCTGAAGGAAGGGGCAGATTTTTTCCAGCTGCGTACTTTCAAATTCTAGCGCACTCGAGCTGGTTTCTCCATTCTTACCTACCCCACCTTTAAGTGAAGTATCTGAATACCCATCCACCACTTGTTTAGTGTTGGATGCTATATTATTCATCAAATTCTGACCAATTTGATGCCCTAGGCAAGATTATAGCTGGCCAGAATTACTAGAGACCTGATCTAGGGGGTACAACTTTAAAAACCCATATGAAAAAGATCGGTTTACATTTTAATAATCAAATAAGTATGTGAACATAACCAATAACCTACCATAGCCAATAACAAATACATTTAACATATTTTTGTTGTTCATTTATATCTTATTTTACCTAGTTAACATTTATTTATTTATCCATTTTTCTTTTTAAATCTGGTTTACTGTCCTATAGTATACATTGGAATGATTTCAAACCTGTTTTTATTTATCCTAATAATCATAAAAGGTGTGCCTTGGAAATATGTGTTTACATAAATTGTGATCAAAACGTTTGAGACCCACTGAGATAACTTAGACTAAAGTGAACTATCTAAACACTCAGAGAGTTAGAGCAGCTAGCACCAGATGCTAACAACAACAATCGCCGGTACCGGTGCTCTCGCTCTCTCTCTCTCTCTCTCTCTCTCTCTCTCTCTCTCTCTCTCTCTCTCTCTCTCTCTCTCTCTCTCTCTCTCTCTCTCTCTCTCTCTCTCTCTCTCAACCACAGTATTAAAGTTACAGAACAATTCAAAAAACGTCCTGTAATGATGCATTCATAATGGTAACCACCCATTAGTTCAGTATTTTCAGAACATAAATGGTAAATATTGCTATTAAAAACAGCTGATAATAGTGAGTGACGTCATCACTGCCATCCATCTTCCATCGCTGCCTAGCCTGTTAAGCACCAAGCCTGTTTTTCATGTTTCAGGCTCGAAAATGACATGCCCAAAACAAATGACTACAACTTAACTTCTAAAAGGGTTATATGAATAATTTATTTTATCAAAGCAAGGTTACATCTGTGAGTTGGATGTGGAAGTGTCAGAATCAATATAGATTTTTCTCAGTCAGAGTAAATTCAGATGGAACATAGCAAAAAAAGGTAAATTCTTACCTCCGCCTAAAGAAAAAACATTACTTATAGTGAAAACCACCCTTGAATGATGGGATGGTAGACTAAAAGCTTTAGGAATCCAAACTATAACATATAATAAGTACCCTGTATCAAGATTGAGGCAAAACAAGTGAAATGTTACCTTTTTAGAGAGATTTAGCAAAAAAAAGTTCCAGGCGGAATAAGCTTTCGGCACATTTGGGTACATCTGGTTCCATCAGTGCCACAGGTACCAGACTATAAAAATGGTGTATTACATTGAATTATCACCATAGGTATTCATTCCATCCAAAGAAAAAAAAATAAAGGACCCGCCAACGGGGTCTTTGGGGCTTAACAGGCTAGACAACCAGACATCGTTTTTTAACCTTTGTTTAGCAGTTTAACTTTAATTAATGTATCATTTTGTCAAAACACATGATTCAAAAAGCAAAATGATCACAGTGTTGTATTTCAGTGTTAGGGTTGGGCTGAAAGGGATATTATAAATCTGCTTTCATATAATTCATGTATCCCAGGAGTGATTTTACATGCTATTGCTCAAAGTTTAACAAACGTCCATTATAAATGAATACATTATCTCAGATATGATTAATGAACCAATTAGAGGGTTCCAATGTTTAAAGGCTCCCTAAAGTACACTGGGGCTGTCTGTTGAAGTAGAAGTAATAACAGTAGTAGAAGTAATTAAGGTAGATTACATTTAATCAAGCATCTGGAAATCTCTTATCTTAAATTAGGTTTAGAATATTTCAAAATCTCAAGCCCAAAGATTGATTTCCAAAACGGTTTACATTTCTCATACACAGCATTTTAAACGTATAGTTATTGCTATTTTCCTATAATGCATCAGCCCTCATATGCTGTGAGAAATATGTTTTATTCTCAAAAGCTTTTCACTGTGAACAAGTGAGAGGAGGTCGTTACACACCGAGAGTAGAATAAATCAGATTAGTGTTTATGTCCTGTATGCACCTCATCATTATTTCAACTCATATTTATCTACCTGCTCTTAACAAATATAGTTCTGTGAAATTGCAAACCTGGTGGTATGCCATCTATTTATTCCAGTATAACATAAGCTCAGATTCATGACTAGTGTGGTGTAACATAATTGCTTATAACTTTAATAACATTTGATGATGATTCAACACATGTAATGCAAATCCAATCGAGGGAGTCAACAGCACATATGTGATTGGAGAGTGATGTTTTACTCATGAAAATGATTAATCCTGTGCAGAGCTTCCCTTGTGGCACAGATAATCTTATCAGTTGAGGTAAACAGCAGTTGGCAGAACCAGAGAAACACAGGCCAAGTATTCATTCCAAGATTGCTGTTTTAAGATGAGCTGTACGCTTCCAGTAGCATGTGATCAATTAAGACCCACAGCTGGTTATATTCCCATCTGTGCTCCCGGCTGGGTGTTTATCTGGAATGAATGTCAGGGCCTCCCATGGGCATTCACATGTGTTCATGTTGGCCAAGTCAGCGTTTGATGTCTCTGCAGGATTTTCTGCAGGTTAACATCTGACTTATGAATCTGTTCCCCATCTTTGCAGTGTTTTATTTCATATCAGGCTGTAGCAAAACATATTGCATCATGGAGGACACAACAAAAACAAACAGTGTGGGAGTAACAAGCTATATGACAAAAAAGCTTAAATGTTAAAAATCTTATATTAGGTTAGTTTACAGGTCAGCTTAGGTACCAGCGTATTAATGCGGACGTCTGTGTGTGTGTGTGTGTGTGTGTGTGTGTGTGTCTGTGTGTGGTGTGTGTGTGTGTGTGTGTGTGTGTGTGTGTGTGTGTGTGTGTGTGTGTGTGTGTGTGTGTGTGTGAGTGGATGTTTCAGAGGTGTTATATACTTGCCAACCCTCAGTCCAAGCTATTTCAAGTTTATTGTGTGTACTTTCGTGGAGGAAGTTATTTGGATCAGGTAAAGCACATCAGCGTACGCTAACAGCCACCATGAGACATCTATTTAACTGGAGTCCAGCAGGCCGAAAAAGCAGGTAGAGAGTGAGAAATATACTAAAAACAGTTGTATTTCTCATGAGCGTGAAATTGACAAAATGGAAAAAGAGTCCAGCGAGAGACGTTCTCTTCACCAACACAGCGCGTTCTGCAGTGACTGCGGAGTCTGCCTGATTCTGGCAGCTTTCCCTCATTGGCTCATCGTAGAACTTTTTTTATCAGAATTGTTCAAGTATGTTACTTTCTCTGTAAACTAAAACGCCACTGCCATCATGAAGGCAAAGGCAACAATATGATCCTAATCGCTCCCTCTACTGCCACGTTACAGTAGCTGTACTTTTTCTGTATTTCTGTTTGATGCATCCAATGTTTTCTGGTGAATCAAAAGAAAAAGACTAGGCTCTACTCCAACATCCCATGCCTTTTCCCAAATAAGTATTCCAAATCAAAGTATGGGAGAGTACTACCCAAACTAAACCCCATACCACAGTGAATGAAGTTAAAATGAAAGACTAACTGATGTGCGCACCTTGCAGCCTGCGGCAGAACTTAAAACTAGCCAAAAAGGAGCCAAGCTGATACCATATATATATATATATTTTTTTTAATGTTTAATTTGTTAATTGCTGTTAGGATGTAAAGAGTATGTCAACACATATAACACAATATTTCCCAAAATACATTACCCACCCTAGCTTTAACTGAGTATATTCTCTATTAAGTTATATTCTACTGATGCCTGTTCATGTGGTCAGGTCACATGACCTCCAAATGATCTTCCTTAAATTAAAAAAATAATTTCGGTGAAACAGTTTTTTCTGGCTTGGGTAGATCTATAATATTTCGCATTGCAGGGGCCAATGACAATCAAATTAACATAATTATTCATTAATATGTAAATAAGCCCAGATTTTCAACAAGCAACAGATGTGCAGTTGGTGTACATAACAGCTGAATATGAAAAACTGCACAGCGATGGCGACATAGAATAGAATACAGAGCATGGGTAATTGATTACATTGCATTTAATACCCTCTTATTGGAGATCCACACACATTACTATTTCTCTTTCAGTATGAAGCCAGTTAGTTCATTGTCATAAACAGCCTGAACATCTGGAAGCAACTCAGAGAGGAGGACGGTGATAAATAAACAAAGGTAAACAAACAAACACATGGATGATTTACGTTCACGGGCATTTCTCAAATGCATGTTTTAAACAGGTGCATTGTAACACTGGACGGCCATCTTGCTCATGATAATACATCACTGTTGAAACTCAAATACATCATTACTGCTTCACAAAGCTAAAGAAGAGGGACATGTCTATCTACAGCGCAGCACACATGAACACATGAGCTGATCCAATGACCTGCAGTCACATGACCAGACGTTCCTATGGAGCGTTCTCTCCTTCAGTTCTGTATGAAATGAAGCTCCTTGGAAGAAAGATAAATAATCAGCCAGCACGAGTCTATGAAATTAGTTTCCAATTAATTTCCCATAGTGCTGCTCCTGCTTTGTAAAACGATTGTTATAATGGAAGCAAACACTGAACGAGATGTCATTTAGTGTAACCCACTGTGGATAAGAGAAGACGTTCTGAACTGCTTCAGTTGAAAGAATCAAAAAGAAAAAGAATATGTAATGTTTAATATACTGACGTTGTTCTGCATAGGGGAGAGTGGGGTAAGATGAGCCAGTGGTTAAGTTGACCCACCCCCTGTATCTAGGCAACTGTGCACATGTGTTGTCATGTGACCATAGATTCAGGAAGCACCCATAATTTCAATTTGGCTGTGATGGAGAGAAGCACATAGTAAAGTGGTACATTTGTTTTTTACAGTTTTATTCTAACAAAGCGGCTGCAGGGCAAAGTGGTTCAACTTAACCCCCCATGAAGCACTGAAGTTAAAGTGGACCTATCATGCTATATTTGAACAATATATTGTAGGGCCATACCTATATAAAGTATATAAATATAGTTTTTTTTTCAAAATACCAAACAGATCATGATTTTAGCCATGCCTCATTTCACTCCATTTACTCTTTCCAGCCCTGTTTTTGCAGGGGGCTGATTCTGTGAGCTGCAGCTGACCACGCCCCCCTGCAGGAGAGGGGAGCGTGCTCTGATCAGCTGCTGGGCTGTCAGAAGAGGGGGAGAAAAATAGATCTCCGTCCTCCGTTTTTTATTATATTATTATATAGAGTTGTTATTCATTTGTTTTAAAGCTCAATAAATAACAAAGAAGACCTTTGACCGGCACTTTTCAATTTTTTTCCGGAAGATTTAAACTTTAACGGACATCTTGACCGGCGAAAGCTGAGGCTGGTTTGGATCTGTACATGTTGAACAGAGATCACTGGAACAATTCTTTGTGCCTCAGCTTCTCTTTATATGAAACATCCATTGAATCAATAACTGGGCTCAAAGCAAACAGAATTAAAACTCTACAGTGTTTCCACAAACATAAGCATCAGTTGGACAGTGGCATAGTTAGTGTAGCTCATAGCTTTGTACAGGGCCTAGCTTAGCTTCCAACACATGAAAGACTCCTAATTTCTCCTCTGCCATTCTGTTTGAAATGCATGTGAATATGCAATGTGTGAGGCCTAATGGGGTTTAGTGGGGCATAACAAACAATGTGACTTCCCCTCAGGGTTTTTTCTTCTGTATGGAATGGAACTCCTTCGGGGGATTGCAAATAACCACTGTCCCACCATTGTTCCTATTACACTCTCTTTCTGTTTCACTCTGTCCGCTCTTCCCCTCAAGCATCACCAATTATTTGACTGCCGTTGAGCAAGCTGCTCTGTAAGCCACCTGCTCGTTATTCACGCGTCCTCCACTTCATCTCTAGAGTGCTTTGTCCCCTCTCGAAGAATTTCCAAGACCTCAGTCTCAATCAATGAGCTTTAGTAGCAAAAGGATGCACCAAGAAAACAATGGAGCATGTGCAGTGGCACGCTTATTGTAGGAGTAAACACAGTCTGGATAAAAAGATCCATGCTGCCTGAATTCATTTGCATGCGATTAGGAAAACACAAAGTGAAAGTTGAAGTTTCACTTGAATCTCTGTTTTTTATACTCTCCTTTTTTTCTAAAACTTGGAAATGTGTAGCTGATATTTTTCTGAACTGTAGGGGATGAGGTCGTTTCTGAAGGCATTATATCAGCTACAGATATAAGAAGAAAAATAACAGTGTGAAGACTAAATCGGCTTAATCTGCATGTGGTACATACGGTCACTGATTGACAGAGGTGGTTCCTGTGGTGTGTGATCACAACCCCGAATGGATGTCTGGGTTGGGGTGTCTAAGTGGATTACACCCTCACTGTTTTATTGCAAATTGTGGCATTACCTTCTGATATGAAAGAATGAATGGTTCCTTTGTGTCACTGCTTACAGTCATGCTGTGTATCTTGGAATGTAAACGCCTGGGTGTAAGAGAGGCCATTGTATTTTTTCTTCCTCTGCATTTACTTTACAGCTATACTGTAGTAATTGTTCACTTAACAACCTAAATGTTTTACATGCAAAATGTGTGGTCAGTATAATACAGAGGTGGGAGTACGTCCTACATGTGCAAGTCATGAGCAAGTCTCAAGTCTTGACCTACAAGTATCAAGCAAGTCCCAAGTCACTGTGGTGAGAGTCAAGCAAGTCAAGTCAAGTCATTGCTCAGGTCAAGCAAGTCAAGTCAAGTCATACGAAATTCTGATGAATAAGCGCAGTTTCCCCATTTAAATCAGTTAAAAGACAGTGGTTATGAAAATGGATTTAACCCACACTATGATCTTCATTACATACACAGTTAATCATTTGAAATCTAATTTAGACCGATGACAATCATATTAGATTCATATTAACCCTAGAACTGCAGACAATATAGCTAGGACTCAATGAAAAAGTCTGTTCAAAAAGGCAGAATTCCAGGTAAGAAAATCATATATTTGCCATTACACATATTTAATTTAAATTTCTGTTAACACTAGAACTACCAACAGCGTCAGCACCTACATAGATATCATTTTCAAATCATTTAATTTGTTCCTCTTCATAATTTCCTTATAAACTAAGTAGGACGATTTAAAACTCACTTAATTGGGTTAATTTAGAAATTGCTTCAGTTTATCATCATAACAGATCAAAAAGTTCAGATTCATTTTACAATAAATCAAGAAATGATGCACTTCTACAAACAAAAACAACATCATTAAAACATTTAAACAAACTACTAAAAGTAGATGAACTACATTATTCAACAGTTTACAGTAACTTCTGATAACACAGGGGAAATAAACGAGGCATCTCTTTCCCTCTCTCTCTCTCTCCCTCCTGACTAGTGATGTGTCGGTCGCGAACGAGCCGGCTCAAAGAGCCGGCTCTTTTAAGTGAACGACGGGAGCCGGCTCGCGCCCGCGAACGAGCCGTTTTTTTTTTGTTATTTTGTTGTTGTTAAGTAATACAAGACAGAATGATATGATGATCTCCGCGCTACAGCTGCTCCGTGCATGCATGCAGTGACATGTAATATCCAAGGATTAGAGACTGTTGGATGCTGCTGTTTTGAGCATTGCAATACATTTATTTTTATTATTTTTTTTATGATTAGAGACGGTTGGATGCTGCTGTACTGAGCATTGCAATATATTTATTTTCACTATGTTATTTATTTATGATTATCCTTGGGCTCGGCAAAGATTTGATGTCAGCTGTTGCTGTCTTTTTTTCTATAGTTAATACTGAAATAGAGCCCTGCTGTTTAGTCAGGGCCTTTTCTTTAAATATAATTTTAAAATGTCGATAGAGTAGCCCATTTTTTAAAATGTCTATGCTTAAGTTTTTATCTCAATCTCAATCTTTATTTATTTATATAGCACATTTAAAACAACCTTCAGTTGACCAAAGTGCTGTACAGGCAATACATATTAAATAACACAATGGGAGTACAATAATAAAACAATAATTAAAAACATGATAAAAAGCACAATAACTAGAAAATATTTTTTAAAAAACACATACAAATGTAAAAATGTAATGTTCAACTAGTATTAAAAGCCAGTGCAAAGAGGTGAGTTTTTAGCTGAGATTTAAAAAGTTCAATAGACTCAGCAGTCCGGATATGTACTGGGAGGCTGTTCCACAGTCTAGGAGCTGCAACACTGAAAGCCCTGTCACCTCGGGTTTTGTTATAGGTGTTGCTATCTGCTTTGTGTAGCGTGGTTCGACAAGCAAGTCAGTGCATTCATTGGGTGGTATCAGAGAGATACAAGGGTCTGTAAATGCAATGAAAACAATTGGCCACAGCAAATAATTGATATTAAACATGTCATTTTTACTTTTGAATACTTCCGTACAAAGGATGTATTGAATAATTTAAGTGATATGTGTACACATATAAATCATTAGTCAAAACAAGGCTACATTTGATTGAATTATAAAAGGTATAATATGTGGTAAACTGAAGAGCCGTTTGGGAGCCGAAAGAGCCGGCTCTTCTTGGTGAGCCGAGCCAAATGATCCGGCTCACCAAGAAGAGCCGGAATTCCCATCACTACTCCTGACAGCCCGTCAGTATCGGGGTTAGTCAAAATGAATCCCTTGGCGGTTCTAGTGTTCATTTACCGTTTTGTCTTCTCTTTGTAATGCTTCATCGATTTGAAACCAATTCTAACGTAGCTTAAACTTAACGTTAGCTTTCTAGCTAACACAACACATTCACGCACCTTTCTCTGTGGGTTTTTTTGTAGTGACGAATGAAGTTGGATGTTTTGGTGGTCGTGTCACTGATCTTTATGCTGCAGACCCTGCATACCGCTGTTCTCTTCTTATTATCGTCATCGACAACATAATCCTTGAATCCAAACTTCACTATTTGTGGAGTAACGCTAACCACAGCCATGTTAACTGACGCTCCTGCGGTCTAGTGGGTTGCCAGGTTTGCGCGCATGGCGCTATAATCACCCAATCACATTTTTCGAAAAAACTAAACGTAATATCTCAATACAAAAACAAACGCAAATATTTAATTTTAAACAGACAAGTCCTTTCAAGTCATCTGTCTCAAGCTTAAGTCAAGTCTCAAGTCATGAATACCAAGTCAAAGTTAGTCAATGTTAGTCAAGCAAGTCTCAAGTTAAAAAATATGTGACTCGAGTCTGACTCGAGTCAAGTCATGTGACTCGAGTCCCCACCTCTGGTATAATATGCTGCCATGTTATAGCTTAAATCAGTGGTTAAACACATTATTTTTTCATTGTGATTGTTGACCCTGATTCACATAATCAATCAATCAATGTTTATTTATATAGCCCAATATCACAAATGTTACATTTGTCTCAGTGGAGATTCATACTCCCTTCTGAGAATATTCAGATTTCTGTACATCTGCGTTAGAAAATACATGTCTTTGACTCCTTCAAATTCAGCCTCTGTCATTTCTCATGACGTCACTCTAACCGGAGCATAAACCCCTTTGGTTTCTGGCAGCCTGAACATTAATGCATTTACCACTCTGCCAGTAAACAAGATAAACTAATGTGTCCTCATCATTGCTTCTCGAGCATCACTTTCAAAATACATGTCATCATTGTAATGCATGTTTTTCTTTCTTTTTTTCTGTGTTTTTGACTGACTTACAACCGTCATGAGGTTTTAGATGGCAGCTGCTGAGTTATCTGCAGCGATATGAAACCTGCACATCCTGGTTTCTTTCAAAGCTCCCCAGCACAGTTAGTTTTTTTGGGATGAACAGGGACTTCTAGGATACTACAAACACCTTACAGTCAGAGTTCCCGTTAGAATATTTTTTTGCCGGTCAACATGTCCGTTAAAGTTTAAATCTTCCGGACAAAATTAGAAAAGTGCCGGTCAAAGGTCTTCTTTGTTATTTATTGAGCTTTAAAACAAATTGATATGATTCGATATTAAACAAACTAATTATAGTAGATTAACTATTCAAACGTGTACAGTAACTTACAAAAACACGGGAATAATAAACGGAGCGCTCTCTCCCTCTCCTGACAACCCGTCAGTATCCGTCTCATGCAGCTCGCGGATCAAGTAATGAGTGACCCGACAGTAAAACTAAACATATCTATATCTTCCGACCCCTTTTCGGACGTGTAATTAGCTAAAGCCTTGTTGTTTATTGATATCAGACAATGTTACTACAGATTATTCAATTATTAATTAAATGTTTCGTTTTGTTATTGCATTCATTTGTATAGTACTTTATCATGTCTGTATCACCTTTTGTTTCATTTGTATTTTCTTTGGTTTTACACGCTCGAAAAAATCAAATAAACTAAACTAAACTAACTAGTTTAGGTAGTTTGAGAGGTAATTCAAATAGCTACGTGTGATATTCTAACCTGAAGTGTGTGTTATATCTCTCACAGGCTCCGCCCTCTACTGGACTCTATGGGTACTACCTTATCATGCAAGCATTCACCTACTGAGATTTCTATAGACGTAGCCGGCCCCGGGGCGGGCCTACCTGAATGCGTGCGCATCTCACTTCCGTATAAAAGGAGGCCTCGCCTCCTGACCACCATCCTTTACTCTTCAGCGAGCGGAGGTGGTAGCCTAGCACTGAGTCCGAGACGTATTATTTGAGAGAAAGGAAGAAAGTAAACGAGTAATTTTTTAAATCATGCCCTGGATTAAATAGCGGGCGTCGATCCCCACCACCTCTGCTTCGAGTGTGCCAGGATATGGCCGAGGCGGTGCAATTCACGTTCACCATTCCTTCCGGGTCCGGCGTCCATGGAAGTCCACCGCCCAGGGCTGTACTCTCCCTGGATGATGATCATGGCGGCGGGTGTGTGGGCTACTCACTCATTGCTAGAGATGTCCCCGCCTCACAAGGTCAGAGCGATTATTGGGCCGCAAGGCCGAATAAGTAGCTTGGTCCACGGGCCTTGCCCCAGGCCTCGGTGGCTTCACATGATATAGGGGCGACCCTACTTCATCACAGGCCGCCGCCGCTGCCTGCCGTGTGATGTCCCTGGGATATCACGCCGCATGGCACTTTCCAAAGAGGACCGTGTTGATCTCCTGGGAGCCCCCGTGTTTACGGAAGGGCTCTTTGGATCGATCTCCTTGCTCACGGGATAAGGAGTAATCGCAGCGTGGCTGCTTCTTGCCCATCCCCAGAGGAAGAAACACTGTCATACACTCCCCGCCTCTGCTGTAAACCCCAGTATAGGGAGCCAGCAGGTGGGTATGTGCACGTGAGTGGGATAAACCGAGTGCTGTCAAAGCACTGTGCGGGTTCAAGAGACGCCAATGCCGGCGTGCTGTTGTCAGAAAACACACCTTGCCTGATATAATAGCTCCGATTAATGCATTTCACCGGTGAATGGGAAATACAGCGTTAATACGTGGGCGCGCGGCCCTCGTAAGAGTGGCCGCGGTGCGTTCAGGAACCTCCGCAGGAGAACGGTGGTTTACGTTTGTAAATTCTAGTTCTGGAGTGGTGTGTGTGTGTGTGGGAAAATGCATTCAGTAAACACGGTTGCATTTATCCCAGAGTAAGAGTCATCTCTCTCCACAATTCCACTTTTCCCCATAATGTCCGTTTCAAAGAGAGGGCATTGTGACGGCGCGCGCGGCCCCCCTCCCCTGAGGGCGGGCCGCGGTGCGTTCAAAGAACTCAGTAGAGAGAAGAGTCACCGCTGCAGACGAGAGAGTGCAGCGCGACGGTGAGACGAAGGGAGAGGTGCCGGCACGGAGATCCCATGCCCGCGGTGCCCTCCACCTCTTCGGCCCACCCCGTGGAACCGGCGTGTCGGCACTCACGGGGACGGGCTGCCCAGCCCCGGCAGGCTCCGCAGCAGCAGAGAGCGGCCGGGTGGTGTGCTCCGTCTTTACGGAGCTGTCTGGCGGAGAGGGCGAATCCCGCCTCCTCCCTGTACAATGCACAGATCACTACGTTTTCTAAATAAAAATGAGGTTGATCTGTATCCAAATCTAGGTGTCTTTTGTTTCCACAAATGCTACACTTACACACAATGTTAACCGTACAAATTCCCCATTCGCTGCCCCAGCTGTAGCTCCTGTAAAGGAGGTGACTAGTGGGCATGCGCAGATGAGAGGGATGAACCGCAGGGAGTGCTATCTAAAGGAAAGCGCTATGCGGTTACAGGGACATTATGGCCGGCGTATTGCTGTCAGAGAACACACTACGCCTAGAGCAAAGACTCCAGTTAATGCAGTTTACCGTAGTGGTAAAGGCTGCATTATGGCGGAGCCCGCACTCACACAAGAGCGCGTGGCGGTGCGTTCAGGGACCTTAGTAAAAACACACTACGCCTATAAAAACTCCGATTAATGCTGTTTACCGTAGTGGTGAGAACAGCATTATGGTGGAGCGCGCGCAAGAGCGTGATGCGGTGCGTTCAGGTACCTCAGTAAATAATCGGCCCTTTCTGTGTCGACCCTCCATGGGCAAATCTTCCATTCATGGGGAGTTTTGCGGCGGAACGGGTCACCAGAGAGTATCACAGCTTTATAGCTGCGGCCCCACAGCTGAGGGCTTGCCCATTAACACAATGTTATGGGGAATGGAAACTCAGCTGTGTGCTAACAAAGTGGATGGACAGGACGCTGAAACGGGGTTATCTACTCCAGTTTTGCAGCGTCCCACCTCCTTTTATGGGCATGCGAGAGGTAAATCTGTCCTCCCAGGAGGAGATGAGTTTCCTCTCATAAGAGATTCTGGCTCTGGTGCAGAAACAGGCAGTGTCTGTTGTGCACCCTCAGCACAGAGAAAATGGTCTTTATTCCATGTACTTCCTGGTTTCAGGAAAACAGGGGAATTCAGACCTATTCTAGATCTCCGCGGCCTGAATCGCCACTTTTCCTGCAGGAAATTCCGCATGTTAACTGTGAAACAGTTACTAGGGCTTGTGCAGCCAGGCGATTGGTTCACCACCATCGACCTGAAAGACGCGTACTTTCATGTAGAAATTGCTCCAGAGCACAGAAAGTATCTGCGTTTTGCCTTTCAGGGAACAGCCTACGAGTACAACAGGCTGCCGTTCGGCTATTCCCTATCCCCACGCACATTCAGCAAATGTGTGGCCACAGCGCTTTAACCGCTGCGCGCCCACGGCATGAGAGTTTTTCTTTTACATAGACGACCTCATAGTCATGGCGGGGTCCCGGGAACAGGCAATGTTTTGCACAGCACAGTTGATCACACACCTAACCAAATTAGGTTTTGCGATCAATTGGAAAAAAGAGCACCCCCATACCTCGCCAACAGGCGTTGTATTTGGGAGTAGGGATGGGTACCGAGCCCCGGTATTAAACGGGCCCCGGGGCTGAATTATTAAAGACCGTGGTACCGTTAATCTCCGACGTTATCGGTCTTTTTATCGGTACTGGAGACATCTAAAAAATATGTCATGTGTATTATTGCTACACAAACATTATATTGCAGTTTTAGTGTCGCCAACTCCGTTTCTAATACGCAAAAAGACTGCAAAATGCGTCATTTTTAGTATTTTCGATCTCTCCAATCCAGACGAGAGATCTCTCTCCCCCGCCTGCTTGCGAGGGGGCGGGGCAGTTTACACACACGCAGCTGCATGCAGCAACACACACACACACACGGAGGAGATGGCGGAGAGAACGCGCTCCGAGGTGTGGTTCAACTTTACCCGTCTCGCTCGTTGCCTAAAGTGCAATAAGAGTTTAGCATGTCAGGGCGGTAACACGAGCAATTTGTCTAAACATTTAGCAAAAGTGCTCCACATTCAGACGGAGGAATGCACCGGGTTCGACTGTCTCTCTCGTAGCTCTGTAGCCCCATCCACGAGTAACGTTTCCACGTCAGGTATATTATGTATGCTAGCAGCAACACACGGAGCTAACTCAATGATACAAAAACATGGGTTGATGATTAGAGGTAACTGAGTTATTTAGTTTGTTAAAGTTTCAGCCATTCTGTTCACAGTTCTGTCATCACATTATTTAATACCATTTGTTAAAATGTTGTTGTTTCTTTTGATGTGAAATATTATGTATTTAATTTAAATAAAAAGCAATGTTAGTTTTGTTCACAATTTGTTTATTTTCATTTGTCATTTAATCGTTTATTTGAATAGGGACAATGCACATTAATGAACACTTTAGACAAATAATGCTTCAAGTGTAAATATGCCGGATTTTAGCTTTGAGCTAATTTCCATTCGTAGTCCCTGACATACAACATATAGTTCGTTTACCTCATTTTTTTCTCCAAAAGAACCGATAAGAGTACCGTTAAAAGACCGGACCGATAAGCGGTATCGATAAAAGTAGTAGTACCGTTAAAACCTTAACGATACCCATCCCTATTTGGGAGTGGTGCTCGATGCAGACGCGCTACGCGCCACCCTGTCAGAGAGCAGACGTGCGTCCCTTCTCCGGGCGGTGCACAGGCTGCGACAGGGGGCGACAGTGACAGCTTTAACTGTCATGCAGACTCTGGGTCTCATGGCGGCTGCTCACATTGTGGTCCCGTTGGGGTTACTACATATGTGCTGCCTGCAGAGGTGGTTCTCCAGCCTGCGTTTGGACCCCAAGAGGCACAAACGGCGGCTGGTGACCATCCCCCCCTCAGTGGGGGCAACCTCCGGTTTTGGGGGTCCCCGGATCACCTCCGGAGGGGGTCTCCACTGGGACGGGTGACCTCCTACATCACAGTGTTCACGGACATCCAGAACAGGATGGGGAGGGACCTGCCTGAAGAGGGCTATAGGTGGGCGCTGGGCTCTACGGAGTCTCAACACAGCAACCTCCTAGAGCTACGGGCGGTAGTGTTAGTCCTCCAGCATTTCATGCCCCTAATTCAAGGGAGACATGTACTGGTCAGGAGCAACAACAGCACCACAGTGGCTTATATCAACAGGCAGGGCGGAGTCCGCTCCGCCCCCTTGTTGGCCACAGCGGAGAGGCTGTGGTTATGGGCTTCAGAGGTAGTGTTATCTCGGAGAGCCCTCCATGTCCCGGGACTGGAGAACAGGGGGGCCGACCTCATGGCGAGGGGCGGCCCCCTGCCAGGCGAATGGACGCTTCACCCGGAGGTGGTGAAGCAGATCTGGGCCCAGTTCGGGAGAGCGGAAGTGGACCTGTTCGCCAGCCGGCACAACAGCCACTGTGCCCTCTGGTTCTCCATGGCCCTGAGCGACGACCCGCCTTTGGGGGTGGACGCGTTTGCACACGAGCCATGGCCAAGGAAGCTGCTCTACGCCTTTCCACCGCTGCGTCTCATTCTCCCTCTCCTGGGGAGAGTGAGGCGAGAACGTCTGGCAGTCATTCTGGTGGCACCGGATCGCGTCGGGGCTCCGTGGTACTCAGAAATGACACAGATGAAAGTGGGCCAGCCCTGGGTGATCCCCCAGTTCTGGGGGGCGATGTCTCAAGAGGCAGGTGCAATCGGGGCGTTACCCACTCTGGGCCGTCCTCTTCAGGCTTGGCTCCTGAGAGGGACAGGCTGAGACAGGGTGGATTGTCTGATAGTGTTATTCAGTCTATCCAGGCAGCTAGAGCAGAATCCACCACAGCCTGTTACAGGCCAAAGTGGCTGAGATTCCAGCATTGGTGTGAGTAGCGGGGAATAGAGCCCCTATCTTGTGAGTTGGGCTCTATTTTATCCTTCTTACAGTTACTGGTGGACAGAGGGCTTGCTCATTCCACAGTGAAAGTGTATGCAGCAGCCATCTCGTCCTGCCATGAGGGATTCAACGGCAGGTCAGCCTTCTCTCATCCACTGATGTTGCGGTTGTTACAGGGGGTCAGGAGGCTGCGCCCTGTAGTGCACGCCTCCGCCCCACAGTGGGACCTGCCGCTAGTGCTCGAGGCTCTGGTCACGGAGCCTTTTGAGCCTCTGGAGCTCTCCTCTCTGAAAGCACTGTCGTGGAAGACAGCGTTGCTACTTGCCTTAACGTCAGCCAAAAAGAGTGTCCGTGTTAACCGCTCTGTCGGTGCACCCGAGCTGTTTACTGATTCGGGGTGACCAGAGTGGGGCGACACTCAGACCGAACCCCTCCTTTGTGCCCAAAAGCCTAAGGAGTGCGTTCAGGTCGAGGGCTATTCAGTTGGGGGGGTTTTAGTCTTCCACCCCATGGTGGGGCCAGGGAAGCTAAATTACACCTCCTCTGCCCGGTGCGTGCGTTAGCATATTATGTAGAGCCCACAGCTACCCTGAGACGCACTGAACAGCTGTTTGTGTGCTTCGGGGGCGGGGTGACTGGAAAAGCTCTGTCCAAGAAACGCCTGGCAGGCTGGTTTTGCGAAGCCATTGCACACGCCTACAAGCAGGCAGGGAGAGCCTGTCCCATGGGGGTCCGTGCGCACTCCACACGAGCTGTGGCTGCATCAACAGCTTTATTCAGCTGTGTGAGTGTGGAGGATATATGCACGGCGGCGTCTTGGTCAACGCCAGGCCCCTTCATAAAGTTTTATCTCTTGGATATGTCTGGCTCTTTCTCAGCGTCTGTGCTTGCTGGGGCAACACAGGACTGGTGAGGAGGGGGGGGGCTGTGGGTCAGTGGGCATCTGACCCCCTCCCAGGGCGTAAATGCGCTTACATTTCTCCGGACCCCTGGAGGGTCGCAGGGTGATGTAATGCGCTCTGGGCCCTTACAGGGCTGAAGGGCTCCCCTCGCCTGCCTGGAGGCAGGAGGGGGAGAGCCCTCCATACTATAGTCCCTACACACTCTGCACAGGGTCAGTGGCTGAGTGGGGTGACATAGGGGGCACTTGCGTTCTCCCCGTGCTCTTTAGGGACTCAGGAGGGAGAGTGCATAGTGAACCCATACAGGGCTGCGGACTTTCCCTGTCTGCCTATGGGCAGACGCACGGGAGTCCTCAGCACTATTTTTGAGCACACTTTTTTGCGAGGCAAGCGCGTCAGGGTGTGCTCTATCGGCCGCAGCCCGGACTTCTCCACGGTTACAACCGAGGGAGAGGTGAGTGAGGCGCAGCGGCTGCTAAAGCCGGCCAGGGACAGTGAGGTGGAACGGTGTGATGGACGACAGTGCGTGTATACATCGGGGCTCCGCCCACTGTACCCATAGAGTCCAGTAGAGGGCGTGCCTGTGAGAGATATAACGTTGGGTTACGTATTGTAACCCTTGTTATATAAACACAGGCGGAGCCCTCTACCTTGGGGGCACTGTCTGTCCTATACCGCTCGCTGAAGAGTGGTGTAAGGCAAGGCAAGGCAAGGCAAGTTTATTTATATAGCACCTTTCAACACAAGGTAATTCAAAGTGCTTTACAAAAATGGAAGACATTTTAAAAATGGCATTTAAAATCAGTCATTAAAAAGAAAAGATAATAAAATAAACATTAAAAAGAAAAAATACATGGATAAAAGTTAAAAGTTACAGTGCAGTTTAAGATGTGAATAGTTCAATTAAAAGCAGCGGCAAAAAGAAAAGTCTTCAGCCTGGATTTAAAAGTAGTAAGAGTTGCAGCGGACCTGCAGGTTTCTGGGAGTTTGTTCCAGATATTCGGAGCATAATAACTGAATGCTGCTTTACCATGTTTAGTTCTGACTCTGGGGACAGAAAGCTGACCAGTCCTGAAGACCTGAGAGATCCTGGATGGTTCATAATTTAGCAGTAGGTCAGACATGTATTTTTGGGCCTAAACCATTCAAAGCTTTATAAACCAGCAACAATATTTTGAAATCTATTCTTTGACACACAGGAAGCCAGTGTAAGGACTTCAGAACAGGAGTGATGTGATCCACTTTCTTAGTGTTAGTGAGGACTCGAGCAGCGGCGTTCTGAATTAGCTGCAGCTTTCTAATAGATTTTTTAGTGAGGCCTGTAAAGACACCATTGCAGTAGTCGAGTCTACTGAAGATAAAAGCAATGGACAAGTTTTTCCAAATCCTGCTGTGACATTAGTCCTTTAATCCTAGATATGTTCTTTAGGTGATAGTAGGGCTGATTTAGTAACTGTTTTAATGTGACTGTTGAAACTCAGGTCAGAGTCCATGACTACACCTAGATTTCTGGCTGTATCTGTTGTTTTGAACATTGCAGACTGAAGCTCAGCGCTAACTTTATAGGATGATGGTCGGGAGGCGAGGCCTCCTTTTATACGGAAGTGAGATGCGCACGCATTCAGGTAGGCCCGCCCCGGGGCCGGCTACGTCTATAGAAATCTCAGTAGGTGAATGCTTGCATGATAAGGTAGTACCCATAGAGTCCAGTAGAGGGCTCCGCCTGTGTTAATATAACAAGGGTTACAATACGTAACCCGACGTTTTGTTCCGCTCACCGCTGCAGGTGATCATGCAGAGCGTGTCGACTCGTCAGCAGCAGCTGATCTCGTCTCTCCCGTCAGATTAGACTTTACTCGCGTTTATGTCCATATCGATCAGATCTAGCTATAGTTCTAGCTAATGATATGACTACCTGCTTATTAAAAGACACCTAAACAATAAGCGTCGCTATGCAACCGGGTGAGGCCACAAAGTATAGAGAACCGCAGTGACGCGTCCTAAAACCCGGAAGTAAACTCCTTCCGGTTCCTTCGTCAAAAACGCAATGCAATTTCTCCATAGAATTTTGGAAAATAGCTCGAAATAAGGTCTGTGGTTGACACACATTTAATCACGTTTTGTTCAGCCGGATAATCTCCACTACTTTTATAATTTTAGAATCATAAATCTAGTCGCCAGAAGCAAAATGTTAACGTTATGCTATAAACGAACTACAGCAGGGTCGCTGCTTCAACGTCACGCCAACTTAAGATCCATATTCAAACATACAGATTCTAAATGGTACAAGTTGAAGCGTTTGTTTGAACAGTTTGCAGGAGGCAGGTACTTGCTTTCAAGCAGAACAGGGCAAACAAACTTAGAGGAGTGTTTACGTGTTCGGTGTAATGATGTAAAACGGCCTCGACAACTTCTGTAGTCCTATTCAGCCACTTGGTAACAACCATCGTTTTTCAGACACGTAAACTCTTTAAAAATCACCAGTGGGGTCACTGCTGATGTATTTAATGTCGTAGAACAAAACGTGATCTGTCTCTTCAATTTGTGTCAAACACAGACCTTATTTCCAGATATTTTCCAAAATCCTGTGGAGAAATTGCATTGCTTTTTGTCGAAGGAACCGGCAGTGGTAAAAATGCTAACTTACTTCCGGATTTTAGGACGCGTCACTGCGGTTCTCTATAGCGCAGCATTATGCATTTGTTTACATGCCCACCGGAACCCTGAGGCATTACCAACAGATCAACGCACAATCAACCCATACAGGACATCTCTTTCTCCACATTAAATGTTAGACATTAGAATTGACTATTCTTGTCTGTCACATACTCTTTTGTCTGTCACATACTATTCTTGTCTGTCACATAAGTGGCGCAACTGATTCGGAATTGCGCTAAAGGGAAATTATTTTGACCGGACATTTTGACCGGAGAGATTTAGATTTGCATATTTTACCGGTCATAGTCCGGTAATTAAGGGCTCTGCTTACAGTATAACCAATATACAAGTGAGTCATTCCACAGACTGATGGTCTGTGGAATGACTTACTTGGTTCCTCCACTATTGGTCTTTAGGTTTCAGTGAACAACATGCACAGTCTGAATCACACTGTATAAAACAAACCTATTGCCCTTGATGTCTGCTGTATGAAATCAGCAGTGGATCAGTCTAAATAAACCCCGGAGTACCAATTCTGTAAACATATTAAAGTCATCTGGAAACACAGGCTGCTTTGTTTGCTTGTGGCTGTGAGGCAGCTTTGAAAGGCAAGGACAGAAAAGCACATTTACCAAGAATGCAATGAAAATCACAAGCCCTCTCATTTTCCTTTGTGTGTAGCTTTGTAGGAAGACAGAGGCAAAGCAATAGTTGAAGCATGACCAGCAGTGGATCTATCAGGACAATGTTTGTAAAATGAGCTTGACCTTTTAACGTATAACGACTCGTGTTCACGCTGGCGTGCACACGACACACACAATCCTTTGTGATGAGAAGCTATTGAAAACACTGCAAGGAGACTCACGATTATTTCTCCACCATGCATTAAATGGAGGACAGATCTCTGCTTTTTTCATTATAATCCAGTACATATGAGTTCAAAGCTTTCTCTGCGTCATTAAAGCTTTCTCCCACAGCAATGGGAAACATATTGTAGCATATATATATAGATAATTCTCTCTTAATGTTATCATGATTGAATTGCCATTAATGGTGTGCAGGTTACTTTGCTTGTCCAACCTAATGATCTAATGATTATATCTAGAATTGACCTGCTAGAATGAATAAGGTGAACTACAGGAATACCACGGAAAACCGTTTCAAAGAACAAACTGTACCTTTGCAATCCTGCTGATTATGCAAAAATGCCAGAAGCTTTAAGAGAACATAACATCTGATGCTACCATTCATTATAGTAAGGATAATTAATATCTGAGTTTAAAACGGACATTTGGGAAGAAAATCAAACCATATATGCCTTTTGGTATATATTACAGTTCTGTGCGGTGAATGACCCGGGGGAACGAGCTACAGCCGCAGATTTAAAGGGGACCTATCATGCAAAATGCACTTTTGTACGTCTTTTCTACATGAATATGTGTCCCCGGTGTTCCAGGGAACTCACCAAGTGTCAGAAAACACAACCCTCTCTATTTTCTTCCATACCCAAATCTCTAAAAAAGGGTCTGCAACGGATCTGATAAAAACTGATCCAGATTTGAACACTGTCCTGACGTCAGGACGGTGGCGCTACGGCTATTGGGCCAACTCTCCACCTATCAGGGGAATGTGGGGTTTGGGCCACGGCCGCCATTGCCCGCTCGAAAGCGCTGGAGTAGTACATATGCCAGGCCTGTAAGTGGCGCTGTAGTCTGCCACAAAAGCAGCGAAGAAGACTTCCCACGCATGGTTGCCATGGTTACCCTTCTGTTTATTCTCCGCTGTGGCTTTTTTTCTCCCTCCCCGAGGCAAGCGTTTGCTCCTGCTGCTGTAATTCAATGCAATCCCTCCCCGTCGAGGCAAGCACTGTAATTCTCTCCGGTTAGTCCACCAGCAGATGACAAACACCCACCTCTCCGCCTCTTCCAAGGAACGAGGGGACCGCGTGGCAGAGTTTCAGTTTCAGTTTCTTTCGCCGGTCAAGATGTCCGTTAAAGTTTAAATCTTCCGGACAAAATTAGAAAAGTGCCGGTCAAAGGTCTTCTTTGTTATTTATTGAGCTTTAAAACAAATGAATAACGACTCTATATAATAATATAATAAAACACGGAGGACGGAGATCTATTTTTCTCCCCCTCTTCTGACTTGATCAGAGCAGCTCCCCTCTCCTGCAGGGGGGCGTGGTCAGCTGCAGCTCACAGAATCAGCCCCCTGCAAAAACAGGGCTGGAGAACAGCAAATAGAGCGAAATGAGGCATGGCTAAAATGCATGATCTGTTTGGTATTTTGAAAACAGAAACGTATAAATATACCTTATATAGGTATGGCCCTACAATATATCATTTAAATATAGCATGATAGGTGTCCTTTAAGAAAGAATGCACACCCACGCCATCGGAGCGCAGCTTCCTGAATGCCGGCTTCATAACAAAACACGGAGCGTAATTATCCCGACAACGTGTGTTCCTTTGTCATAATCGGAGGAAAGCAGCAGCAGTGAGTCAGGCAGTAGCCTAGCTTTGTATCAACATGTATAATAATAATAATAATACATTTTATTTGTAAAGCACCTTTCATTGCTAAAAGCAATCCCAAGATGCTACAGGAGGCATTATAAAAACAAACAAAAGAAACAAAAGTTTAATCAAGGGCTTTTTTTAAAAGAAAGGTTTTAAGCCTTTCTTGAAGGCATCAGTGGTCTGTGGAGTCCTCAGGTGGTCTGGGAGGGAATTCCACAGGTGAGGAGCAGCTGCACAGAAAGCCCGATCCCCCATTGTGCGGAGTTTGGTCCTCGGGGGGCGAAGGAAAGGAGGTTGCGTGTGGAACGGAGGTTGCGTGTGGAGGTTTGTGATGTGAGTAGTTCTTTGAGGTATGGAGGAGCGTTCCCGTGGATGCATTGATGGGTCAGTAGTATGACCTTGAATTCGATCCTGAATGAGACAGGAAGCCAGTGTAGGGAATGAAGAACGGGTGTGATGTGGTTGCATTTTCTCACCCTCATCAGGATCCTAGCGACACTGGGATCCTATAATATATAATCATTCTGACCTCAGAAAACGATAAAGCTTTCATTTCATGATGAGGGCGTAATGTGCGGAGGGTTTTCTGCCGACGCGAATATTTGTCGGTGTTTCCGTTTCCTGTGTAAAATTGATTGGGTTGTTTTTATATTCAGATATTAATTATAGAAACTAGAATGAAATGCTCAGTGTATGTCCTCGCTGCTTGTTCCGACACACATTAATCCTGACCGGAGCTTCTTCTGTTTTGACCGCTGACGGGCGGACCGCTGTGACTCATGCTCTTTCTCTCATATTTCACAGGTTCATTATTACAGCTTTATTTTATATTTTATGTGTAGCACAATGAACCATGCTGTTAAAATAACGTTCTTTATCAGCCCCTTTAACAATTTTAGAAGAAAAAATTCGAAATAATATTAATAACCATAATAAACTCATAATAAAAGCATACCTATATCATAAACGTGCAACGATTACTCGACTAATCGCCTGAATTGACGACTATTGGTCGACTAGAACAATCTTTAGTTGAGGGCGGCCCTATGTTACAACGTGCATTCATTTTAGGGTTGGATGAAAATCAGTACCACAGGCTATAGCATATCACAGTATTCTTGTAGGTCAAGATAAGTATGTCGCTTGGGCAATGCCAAGGATTATGATATTTAATAAATCCTTCCTGTGTTGCCACAGGGAAATACACACTGGTGAGATTCCGAGCTTACTAAGATGAACTTGATCTCGGTCTGTACATGGTTAATGCAGAGACGTTTAATATATATTTCAAGGATCTTTGCCAAAGTACGTTTATGCTATGCCCTTTTGAAACTTTTCTCAGGTACAAGGCAATTATAAGGTAATCGTTAATCATTTACCAGCTGATGGCAGGGACCTTAACCCTTTTGTCAATGTTCCTCTGGCCTTATTATTATGCTGGACATGGTTCATTCCCTATTTGATGTGGAACCGTAGGTTTCCATGCTGAGGACCCTCTGAGTAAATGAGGTCAATGCATAGCGTCACCTGGAAATGGATTCAATTGCAGCCATATATTACAAATGACTTGTTGGCTGTCTTGTTACATGACCTTATATGGCACAGCTCTGCTCTATGGTCAATAACACTTCCACAAGGATTGTTATCCCCTACTTAAATGTAGAGGTTGAGTCGCAAAATAACAGTGGAATCACTGCCAGTGTTGATTAGATTACAAAATCCCATCTACGAAGCAGTTATCAGGCGCGGCGCGGGGCTCTTTTATGCCAGTTTGTCAATGCAGTGGTTGTTCTCTAACCGTAGTCCTGACCCTGAAGTGGGCTCTGGAGAATATTTGATCGAGTTTGACTTACTTTATTTGCCTGTGTAGCATTAAGAAAAGCTTTTGTTCAGTCTGGATGACAATGCTGTAAAGGTAAAACATATGCATGAAAAGGCTAGGGCATGCTGATATGATTTTCTTTTTGGCTCTGGTTTAAGATGAAGACTGACTTGTTAACCTTCTCAACCCATCTTCTTATCTGTGAGGATTTAAATAACAAGCTTTGAAATGACTTGAAAACCCAAACAGGACAAACAACCACTGTTGCCTACTGACTGTTAAACACATACTTACACACAACATATGAAGACTAATAATGATAAACATACATGCCTGCATACACACACACACACACACACACACACACACACACACACACACACACACACACACACACACACACACACACACACACACACACACACACACACACACACACACACACACACACACAACACACACACCACCCTGTAGTCAAATATTAGTATAAGTCCATATGGTCATAAAACATCATTATAGGAAAACGTTTTTTTTTTTTTTTAAAATAAATGCTGAAGGCCATCTTGGAGTAGTACAGCAAATGTTCTTCATTTATGTTAGAGCTACCAAACAAAGGTTACCTGCTCAGTCACTGTAGACTGCCATCAGGAGCCATTTGGGGTTTAGTGTCTTGCCCTAGAATACATCAACATGTTGATGGCAGGGATCGAACCCACAACCTTCCAATTGATGTTCGATCACATAACTCCTGAGCCAAAGTCTTTACTGGAAGAGTGTATACGTGTCTATTAAGCTCAAACATATTTTATAGGCTGATTGTGTAAAGCAGGGGGGTCAAACTCAAATACACAGTGGGCCAAAATAAAAAAATTGGTACTAGTCGAGGTCCGGACTGGTTTCAATGTTTATTGCAAAACGTATTGAAATGAACTTATTGCACATATTAAACCTGGAACTAACAAAGCTTAAATGATTGCCTATAAAAACAACATTAAACATTAAATAATCAGTTGCATTTATTTCTTATGGCTCTATCTGCAGCTTCAACAAAACAATTTCCCTCAAAGAAAAAACCAAAATACCCTGTTGTCGTGAGAGAAAAAGTGCAGAAGGAAATTATGCTAGTTTAAGCCAGATTACTTGGCATCTCATCTCGGGTTGCAAGTTCATCAATGTTTGGGCTCAGGCTCTGAGCTGAGGAAACCCTCAGGATGGAGTGAAGGTGTGCGTGCAATATACCCGGCGGGCCAGATCTAATAGTAATTAAAAATTATCCTGCGGGCCGAATTAAATCCACCACGGGCCTGATTTGGCCCCTGGGCCTTGAGTTTGAGACATGTGGTGTAAAGGATGACATGATGAATGAACTGTATGTAGATTTCGGTCTGGGAAGCCACTGCTGAAACACTGGGCTTCCACCCCTTACAGAAAAAGCACATGCATTTTATGTGTCTTAAAATCAACCCGGTATCACGGCAAGACGTGAACATGTGACGATCTACCATGCTGGGAGACGTGAATATGTCACGGTTTCGTCCCTTCAAACGTGACAGTTACACGGTATTGTTAACATGGCCCAACCAGTGGAGAAATACCCGGAAGTGCCAAGCAAATGGTCTACCAAGACTATTGGTCGGTTTTTATTGTCAAAATGAGATGTTTTTAATTTATTTTTTAGTCGTCACACTCGATTTAGCCGATTTTCTTGTTGCCCTAGCTGGTCGACACCTCTTTTAGCAGAAACAAAGGCTACATTAATGTATTAAATCGATGGTAATCCATGTGTGTGGAGGTGTGGATGTGGAATTAACGGACGTGACGCTGTGCGATTGCGTTGCCAGGCCTCACGAAATACTTTAATGTAAATTAAAATGTAAATGTGAAGGGATGTGTGTAATGTGGTGATTGACATTATTCACCCACGGATCTATGGGTTGGGGGTATTGTTCCGCACGGACATTTTAGTTAACCGGACTTACTGTTGATGTGAAATCCGAATTTAAAAAAATTATAATAATAATACTTTATTCCGAGTGTTCTTGCTTTTCTCTTTGGAAGTCATTACATAACGGCATTGTAATACACGGTTCGGCTGCATTAAATATGACATATCTGCCGTAGTTCTGTATGTATAGAGCCCTGATGAGAAGACTTCTGGACAAACAGGAAGAACTGCCGCCAAAACTGAAAACGTGACGTGGATCATAAATATATCAACAATTAAACAACATCTTACATTTCTTTTCACACAATACGTCTCCTTGCAGTATCAATACTAATTCGGCTGACTTTTATATTTAAAGCAAGCAAACTCGGAATAAAGTATTATTTAAAAAAAATTATTCGGATTTCACATCAACAGTAAGTCCGGTTAACTAAAATGTCCGTGCGGAACAATAACCCCAACCCATAGATCCGTGGGTGAATAATGTCAATCACCACATTACACACATCCCTTTACATTTAATTGTATTTGACGAAACCGTGACATATTCACGTCTCCCAGCATGGTAGATCGTCACATGTTCACGTCTTGCCGTGATACCGGGTTGCTTAAAATACATGGGATCACATGTGAAAACATTTGACATCACATGTGAAATGTGTGGAATACATCTGCTTTGAACATGATATTACATGTGAAACCCATGATGTTACATGTGAAACCCATGATGTTACATGTGAAACCCATGATGTTACATGTGAAACCCATGATGTTACATGTGAAACCCATGATGTTACATGTGAAACCCATGATGTTATACAGTATGTGAAACCCATGATGTTATATGTGAAACCTATGTTCTTACATTTCCACATGCGCCCACATGACTTCACATGGAAATGCATGTATTTTTTCTGTAAAGGACAATAATTAGGGATGCACCGATTTAATTGATGCCGATGTTTTACTGTAAATACAGTACTGTAATAGTAGCATAATGCAGACTAGGTATTGTTAAATCACGCCCTAACACAAGTGTTCTTAATGCACAAGAGAAACAAGGTGTTCAGACAAACAAACTAAAATGCAGCTCATGATACCCTAAAATTCTGTTTACTGTAAGTACAGTAAAATTACTTAGTTATAATTAAGTCCACAAATGATATCACCCATCTCTTAAGAGAGCTAAAGGTGACCTGTGCAGCAACACATTTCAATAAATATTTGTCAATACTATACCGAGTCTGTCATCTATATTCCTCGCATTCATTTTTTATTTTTCACTCATGTCTTCATCTCCTTTCAGTGTACTCTCTTTTCCTTTTCTTCTTTCAGTTCTTCCTGATCAGTTCTCAGATATGTCTTTTTTTATGTTGAATCACTCCAGCTACTCTGGCCTGCAAAGAGTCTCGATGTGATGAATGCACTGGTACAAATGATTGTATTGCTTTACACGTAAGGGCCATGTAGCTAATAAGTAGCCTATAATAAACATAAAATCAGAAAGTATTTATTCAACGTGACGCACACAGGCAGCTGTGTTTAGATCCCGTTTGACGCTAAAGGATGTATCCTGGTTTCATGTATGCAGCCTCACTGCTGTTATGTGTGAGAATAACTTACGTGGATTTAATATTACTACATAGTTTAGCAAATAAAAGTGACCGATCTCCCAGCTAGCGCTGTCTGTGTAGTATTTTGTAACGTAACGCCCCAAACAGCGACCGTCTGTCAGTGGCGGCGCCAGAGATGTTCTTTTGGGGGTGCTGTGGGGTAGCTTGACGTTTCATAGAGGGTGCTCAAACATTTAGGGTTTCCCATTAATGTACCGGGCGCTACAGTGGAATGTTCTACTGCAACACTCCCCACACGCACACACACAGTATATTGATGCTTTCAGTGCCATGTTATCACTGTCCAAGTCGCTCAGTTTGTTGGAAAACTAATTTAGTGTGCCTGCAAATATTTAGCTCGGACTCAAAAGACCTTATATATGTGTGCTGCACATTATGACTTGAGAGAGTGAAATATGTGAGACGTTGAACAAAAATCCTGGCACAAAATGGTACTACCTTATAATAGAAAACCAGTTAGAACATTAATAGTACATATAAAATAAAGTCAGCCTCATTAGCAAGCAGATCACCTTCTGATAAGCAAACATTTCCACCGAAGTTTGGACTGTACACAATTGTGAAGTGGAACAATCGATCTTGCTGTGGAATGGCACTGCGCTGTGGGAGCACTTTATAAACATAAAGGTTACCAGCACTGGCCTCACACCCACACCAGCCAACACACGATGGTTCATGGCGTCACAAAATGACACTATTGTCCTTATCATGACTCATCAGCTGAGCATGGGGCAACATCCACAATAATTTCACATCTGCAGTACGTAGCATTACTATTGTCATCACATAGGCTGGTTGTTCAGATTTGATGTTACATCTACAGGGTGTTTTGCCACTTTCAAACAGACTTCAATAATACAAGAGTAAAGATTTGTGCTGGATGTGTTGGGGGGCATGTCTCTTCTGCCTGGGGCCCCCAGAGTGTCTTGCAGTGCCACTGCATATTAGTGTTACTTAAACACATTGTATCTTGTGATTGGGCCATTGATGAGATGATAGGAATTGATGGAGCAGCGATTGATATAATTATATATTTATATATATTGACAGTAAATGTTTCCAGAGTCTTCATTTATGACAATCGAACAACCCTCCCCTCTAGAAAATAATTTCTTCAAATTCTGCTAAAAAGTGGTTGTGACAGTAAAGCTATAGTCAT
Organism: Trematomus bernacchii; assembly: GCF_902827165.1. NCBI lineage: Eukaryota > Metazoa > Chordata > Actinopteri > Perciformes > Nototheniidae > Trematomus > Trematomus bernacchii. The sequence goes on along the minus strand of NW_022988007.1, from coordinate 2,968,978 downwards.
ATGATCCTATTATTGTCTCATTGTGTAATGTCATGTAATTGGTGAGCAAGAACCCGGTCGCAAGTAAACAGCAAGCAGCAAGCAGCATGTTACTTTAACATGGACACTTTGATGCCAGCCCTGTGCTGATCCACTACAGGAACCTTTGCAGGATCCCGTTACGGGACTTAGCAGCCTCCAACCTTCAATCAGTTTTTAATTATTTCATAAAACCCTTCCCTGTCTCAAAGGTCTCAGGTTTTTATTTATTTTAGTCTGAGATTGTCAGGAGGAAATCTCTTACCACACAGCCGTCAGAATGTTCCCAATGACAAATGAACTCCTCTGTAGCAGGCGAGCCACATGGCTCACATGCTCCATCTTGAAGTTGAATATTAGGTTTCAGCTGAATTGTATAAGCTGCCGTTTATGATGCTTTCTTTTCTTTTCTGCTGCTTATTGTTTGCCTTGCTGGCCTGGGAGCCTCACATCTCAACCCACCTGCTTCAATTATTGTCCCGAGTGGAGTGATTGATGGAAATCACGCCATTGAGGGAAAATACATTTTCTCAGGCTTCACAGTGCCCAATGTACAGCTGTAAATGTAAAGAAGAACTGCTGTGAATTCTACAATACATCAAATGTCAGTCCTCTGTCATTTCTGCTACAGTGAGAGATGTGGAATATGTTGGAATGTTTCAGATGACATATCATGGCTTCACACTTTCAGAGTGCTCTGAACCTATGCTGCCAACTGACTAGCTGCAAATACATCTTAACTTCCCTTGTGTCCCGATAACCTCGATCCGGAGCATATAGCCTCACTTTGCGAGAGCTCTGATGCAATCCTTCATTTCCCAGTGGCCATGATTATGCTTACACTGAGGAGCAGTATGGATTGGATATAGCTGAAGCCCTTCTTCCATAGGAGAGGACTTTCTCAAAGATTGTAATGTTCTGGTTTTGCCGCAAAAGCTTCTAAATGGGTAACATGCAAACTCGTTTTGCTGTTTCCCAGTTTCTCCTTAAGCCTATTCACAACTCCTTCCTCTTTTTTACTTGTACCCGCCCTAGTATCATTAGTATTAGTAGTAGCAGTAAAATGCACTGAGTACATCCTTCTGAATAAGCTGCTTTCAATTGTGACACTTGTAAAAATGATAAAACCGTGTCTCGAGGGGAGGATACATGCCCTTTGCTTTGGATTCGTCTGCTCCTTGTCTCTCGCTCCAGATAAGAAAGGTCTACATTTTGTGTCATAGCATAAAAACAGCTTTTCTTTGGCTAAAGTCTGTCTTTCCTCGGTTTGAGTTTTCTTTTTGCATTAGTTGGATGTTGATGTTTGCAGGCATAGTGGAGTTTATCTCACTGTATTGATTTTAAGAAAGCTTAAGCGGTCCAAAGCACTCAGGGTTTTATACTGTATGTTTTATTGTTTCCTTGTCAATAGTTGCAAAATGCAATTTTCTATTTGTGATATTTTTCTTATTGCCCTAAGGAAACACACATACAACAGCTCTGCATTGTCTCATGTTCTTTGATGTCTATTAGAGTAACAGTATGTTCAGTCTGAAGGGCTCAGACCTGCTCTTTGTCCTCTGTGCTCTGTGGGGAATTATTACAAGTAGTCCTTCGAGTCATACATGTTTTTGAATGACTAAGTTATGTATTGCTATATCTCAGGTACTCACACAAATACAAGTCTGATATAGATCCCTGCTCCTTCACACACACACACACACACACACACACACACACACACACACACACACACACACACACACACACACACACACACACACACACACACACACACACACACACACATACACACACACACACACACACACACACACTGCATCCAGCACATCATTTTATTTAACAACTAACACACTTCCACACCCTAGTTGTAGTAAACATACTTTAGCTTGACTTTCTTTTGCCTTCTTCATGCACTGCATCATAAATAAACATAATGTTTGCGAGGAACAATGTGAAATCCAGAGGAGGAAGAAAGCAATAGAGAATATCTGAAGCCTTTCCAGTGCATATCAAGCTGTGATCAGACTCCTTATGTAACAATATGCTGACAACCATTTCTTGAATTCATTTTCAACCCCCCTCATTTTTTATATTTTCTTTTGTAAGAAAGCATGTACAACAAACAGTGAGTTTCACATGTGTTTTACAGTGGTGTCAAGTAACTAAGTAGATTAACTCAGTACTGTATGTTGAGGTACTACTCTACAATTCAGAGGTAAATGTTGTACTTCTACTCCTCTACAGTTCAGAGGTCAATGGTGTACTTTTACTCCCCTACGTGTATTGAATACCTTTAGTTACTTTACAGATCTGGATTAATGATGTGAAATATAATCAAGTGTTAAATCAGACTTTAGTTCCACCTGCACAATGACTACTTTTACTGTCGCTACTTTAACTATATTTTGATGCTAAACTTTTGTACTTTTAATTGAGTAACATGTTGAATGCGGGACTTTTACTTGTAATAGAGTATTATACTCAGGTACTTCTATTTTTACTCAATTGCAAGATCTGAGTACTTCTCCCACCTTTGGTGTTTAAAGCCCATATTTATTACAGATCGACCAATATATATGTTTTAGAGCTGGTAGAGTAAGGAGGAAATGAGGGGAACAACATATCCTCTATCTACTAGGGTTATTTCTGCAGTGTGAAATGACCCAATGGTGACGTTTAGTCACTGCTGTTACCAACAACAGAAGGTCCCCGCAGACACACTGACGGTTGTGATATTATAGCCTCAGCTGCTCTCTGCAGCAGCTCAGTCCCTCTCTGGATATTACTCCTGATGTTTACCAATTCCATAGAGTGGTTTCAAAATCCACAACATTTCCATCTGCATGTGAAACAGTGTGTTGGAATAGAGTTATGGTGTAAGTTTAACACAGGTAAGAACAAAAAGATGCTTTAATCCACTGCCTGGATCCATCTGAGCAGATGGTGACACATTCCTGTGCCCCCTGTGAAGCCGGGTATAACTTTAGTACACTTGCCTCTCACCATTTGTTAAAATTAAAATGGAAATATTCCCCGGCTGTGGTACAGCCTTTCAGATCCTTCTACATTTGTAAATAAAAATAAGAGTCCTCATCCAAGTAGAAGTTTACTTCAAATCAGCAAACACAGCACCTCTCTGAACTCTATGTGGGCGATGATCACTTTCCGTTTAGACCAGCAGGACTCACTTTCTATTCAGTGTTCTTATTGCATGTTAAACAGATGTGGATTTGGGGCACATTCTGAAAAAAACCTGACTGTCATTCCTTTTGAAAAATGTCGCCCTGCATGAAGGACATACTAGCTATTCACCACCCTGACCTCCACATGCTTACTCTGTGCTGTGCCACATGAAGGGGACACTACGCTCTATTGTTACGGAAGTTTGGCATTGGACTGAAACTAAACTGGTGCTGAGTCATCTGATAGTACAGACACAATCATGTGAGAACTGGACAACATTTGAAAGGATAAGGCATGTCTTTTTAGTCCAAGTTCTAAAGATATAATCTCCTTTCATTCAAATCCCCTATGCTACGTTATCTTGTTTGCTGTGTAAACATTCAATGAATTCATTTTACAACTAGGGACGTCATGATACCAGGAATGTAGTCAATACCATGACAAGTGAAATTCCATCATTCTCATTTACATTTTGACAACACCATAAAATAATAAAACAAAATGTACTTCAACATACACTCCTTTATTAGTCTTTGCATACAGAAGTGATAGTTCCTAATATCTATGTTTGTATAACTGTGTTCATGTTTCTATATTTAACAATACTGCATTCAACCAATGATAATGCTATATTTGTCCTTCCCTTATTCATTTGACTGAATAAAACCTTTAATACACCACAATGCCAGCCAATGGAGCTGTTCAGAAGATGCTACCTGCTAATGGTCACTAGCATCCTTACAACACATGTGGTTGTATTGCCATGTGTCAGAGGGGATACACGGAGCATGTGCAGCACGTCACAGAGCTGAACGTTGTTGTGTTTCCAGGGTCAAGTGAGACGTATTACAAGCTCAACATGAATCACAGTTTAGCCGGGGTTTACTGGGCCAGAGGCATCGCTGTCAAATCCCCGCTGAAAGATGGCTTTAAGTGAATAGCAAGAAGCGCAGGACGCTCTGACAGAAAAGTAAAACAATATGGAATTAAAAAGCACTGCAGCCCTCTGGGAATAGGTTTATGTAGTGGCCAAGTTCTTCTGGGAGCAAGTAGCATAGAGTGCCCCTTTGCATGGCCTCAGTTATTTAAACCGTGCAGGCTGAGGAGATGAAGGCAGGGACGTTCACACCTGCCTGTCAGTCAGGCAATATAAACAATATCAATTCAAGTGCAACGTTTTTTGATTGAAGAAATGATATGAATTAGTGCAGTTAATAAAGAGAAGTGCAGTACTCTGTAGCAAATACCAACTAAGACAAAACCATCAAATCATGTTTTTTTGCTCTTTTTATATTCCTGACATTTGTGTCTGACATCATCCTCTGTGACAAGACGAAGGACTTCCCTGATGTTTCATTGTGAGGGGTGCTCAGCCTAGGAGGGTATCCCATCTCAACGTACAGGACCTCAACATGATCCTCAGTCTCCCTCTCTACTTTCCCATCCACTGTGGTACATTTGTATCTGAATTGATCAACATGGCAACTCCCAGACTCAATGTGTATTTTGCAGTGTCCCAAACAGGGTCAGAGCACCACGCTCCGCTCAAAATTACCACCAAGCTCAAATGATTTCAACTTTGATCTCGATTGCCGCTGATCTTTCGAAGCAGAACCAGTGAGATTACAGCTGTATAAAGCACAGGGAAGCAGGCGAGGTAACCATGGAAACATAACTAGCTATCCGTCTTCACAACCAAACGCCGTACATCGTAGGGAGCAGATCGCAGATGGCTTATTGTGTGAAGGCAGATGTATTGTTAGTGTTCTCACTATTTGGTTACCACGGACTAAAAGCATAAAGTCTTTCAATTTTGCAGTAACATATTCACCACAGTAATAGATTCATGTTTAAAAACACATAGCTTGTGCTATGTTTGTGCATATCATCTACATTATTTTGACATTCAAGAACACCTAGAACAGACACAGCACTGCTGGACCTGATCTAGATTACAAACTAAAACATTTAGTGTAGACGGGAAGAGACAGAGACTTTTGGAAAAGGTGAAACAACAATGAAAATGCTTGAGACTGTTAACTGCACCTGTAAGTGATCCTTTTGAAAAGTACATTTGCACTCACTATCTGACAGAAAGGCCAGGGCTAAAAGCCTCTGAGCCTGGGATAAACAACTGAGATTCATTTGATCTTTTGAAGACACTTACATGAGTTAAGAGGTAGTCTTTATGAATTGTAGTAGGTATGTGTGAGAAAGAGGTATGGCGTTTATAAAATAAAACATATGATATGCGTTTTCAGGTGTGTCATTATGTACAGAGATCATTTCTGAAAAACAAACTAAAAGGGCTCTGTGAGCATGTTTGAATTGAAGAGTGGATGTGCCTTAGAGAAGATACTGTCCTGCTCTGCTCCGTGCTGTGTGAAGGCTCTCCATAACTATTGGTTTTCTTCTGAAGCTTTAAAAAAAGATTCCTTTGTGAACTGAGCAAAGTCTCTGAAGAAAGTTAAGTAAGCAGCTGTGATGCTATTTATCGGAGGTTTGAAATATTTTTTCTTGTAAAAGCAGAAAATATAGTTTGAAAACACTTAGGATACAGAGACCTCTTTTTTCTGTCTTCTTTATTGTGGGCCTTACTGACACTGTGGAGGGCCACACTGTGGTGGGCTACTTATGGCGCATTTCCACTACACGGTCGGCCTCGGCCACGCTCGGTACGGCTCGGTACGGCTTGGCCGCGTTGGGCCTTAACAGGGCCGACTCACTTCATGCTGCGCTTCCATTACAGTTTAGGAACTGGGGTAGTTACTATAGTAACGCAGTGTAGGCGGAGCCGTGACGTCATCTTCAATGAGAACTCCAGAAACACAACACAGCCGTTAGCTGTTAGCACTCAGAGCTCACAGCTCCTCATATATGTTCAGAAACTAGACAAAAGTGAAACAAGTACAAACCACAGACTGCCTGTGTCATGGCGAATACAGTCGCTGCTTTATTTATGTCTGTATAGGCCGTTGTTGTGAGTGTGGACGGTCGGAGCATATACTGCGTTAGCTTAGCCAATCTCCATCTAGAAAAACACGCATTTTAAAAGGTTTTTCGCCTGCCGTCTGTCTGCAGACTTGACAAAGCATTAATTCATGGTTCTTACTAACCGGTATCAGTATGTTGTTACTTCGGCATCATTTTGAAACGTGTATTACAATTAAATTACGGTCAAATATGTCCATCTTGTTGTAGTTGTAGCCCCCTTGCCAGCGCTCCTCTCTCTAGTTTAGCATACTCAGCCCGACTCAGCCCTGTTTGTTGGCCCCGATAGAACCACAATTTTGTCGGGCCAGAAAAGAGGTGAAAAAGTGGCCCCGGGCCGGGCCGGGCCGTAACTAGGCCTAGTGGAAGCGCAACCAAAACGGGCACGGGCACGACACGGCAACGCTTAAAGCGAGCTCCGCGCTGTAGTGGAAATGCGCCATTACTGACACTGTGGAGGGCCACACTGTGGTGGGCTCCTTACTGACACTGTGGAGGGCCACACTGTGGTGGGCTCCTTACTGACACTGTGGAGGGCCACGCTGTGATGGGCTCCTTACTGACACTGTGGAGGGCCACGCTGTGATGGGCTCCTTACTGACACTGTGGAGGGCCACGCTGTGATGGGCTCCTTACTGACACTGTGGAGGGCCACGCTGTGATGGGCTCCTTACTGACACTGTGGAGGGCCACGCTGTGATGGGCTCCTTACTGACACTGTGGAGGGCCACACTGTGATGGGCTCCTTACTGACACTGTGGAGGGCTCCTTACTGACACTGTGGAGGGCCACGCTGTGGTGGGCTCCTTACTGACACTGCAGAGGGCCACAAGGGACAATGAGCCTGTTCACATCCAACATAAACTTTGACAAATGATTCAAAAAGTGAGAAGAATGCTTTGTCAGAAAGGACTATATGGATGAAAACGTACTAGTTGGTTTTAGCAAATGAACGTCTGATAGCTGTAAGAGCCCCTCCTCCGATAAATAGCAGTGTCTCCTCTGGTGAGTGCTGCCTTCATCTTCTTCCATGTTCATTTCTCTTTATACAAGTTTAAAAAGAATAGCTCATAACCTTGAGACATGTCAACATCTGCCACTCGGGACGGGAAGGTGAGGCACTTTACACACAGTTTATATTCCTCAAGCACTTTGTAAACTGATTCATGTCTTGTACATAAAGTTTTGTATTTGCTGTGTTTTTGCTGAGTTTCTTCAAAGAGCACCACATCCTGGTGTAGTGTATTCATGAGCCAGATAAGTGAAATGCTGAAGGAAATGAATAGTTGCTTATCGACAGTAAGCTGTCTGCTCTGGTACAGCACTCCGTAAAGCCAGAGGCACAGCACAAATACACTTTACACTGCACTTCTTCAGCACCTCTAAAGTAAAGGGGAGTAAACTATATACAAGCCTTGCATGGTAGATGACAAACATTAAATAGTCATTCTCTCTATAATACTCCAAACTCCGTGAGTCTACATGGCTGCTTCACAGGTCCTTGTGATCATTTCCAGTCGCTCATGTTGCAGATATGATGTGACCTAATTGTTGATGTGTTCAAACCTCTACAAATGTTTTGTTCACTTACAAACACAAAACAAAATAATTGTCATTATTCTACCCGTTAAATCCCCAAAAGGCTGAAGCAAAAGGTTATGTTCATCTGTGCTTTGGTTTTTAATGATTGTATTACACATGTTGTGCTTTTATTTAGAGTAAATGGTATTCATGAGAGTTGTTTTTTGACACTTTTGATTCAGCTTTTTATTTAGCTCCTCAGGCATCAACAATCCATATTCAAGCTCTCATCTTTTGCCAATCTTTTTGGTGTAAGCTGTTGAGCACTTTTTTAGTTTGGCATTTTCATAGTACTCAGATTTACATAAACCCATTGAAGTGTTTTGGACAACAGCAGAAGTCCAAGTAGGCCAAAGTTCCCTGGCAAAGTGTATATGCTGTATTCAGAACTCTACAGTCAGCTCCACATGTAGAATGAACAGCACACTGAAAAGCATTGAGTGCTGAACAATGCACGTGTCTCTTCCGTTTCCTCTGGTGCGCTGGCCTCCACATTTGGACCAAAGCACTTCTTAAAGGGATCTCTGTCAGAAGGGTTCAGTGGCTGCGGGCTAGTTTTCAAATGTAACCAACCATGCTAGCCTATACTCTGTATGATAGAATTGCATTTGAGGAAAAATTCATGTGAGACAGAGCTCATGCTGTCAAGGCTTCTTTAGAAATTGTCAGGAAACTGGGTCAGGGGGATGTACAATCACATGGCTTCTATTAAAAGGAAATTATTATAAGGTTTGGAGTGGAATTGAACGAGATGAACAGGAGGAGTATGAAAGTAATTTTGTAAAGTTCAAGAAGTCAGACAAGTACATTTACTTTTTATAACTGAGGATTTACATCAGCTGATGTTCTCACTCCTCAGCCTCTAAAGCTGCTGTTTGTACCATTTCTACATCAGTGCATTCCTGCAACATAAATGATCATTTAAGTTGTATTTGATGGAAACACAAAAAATGCATACCTTTTAAATTGCATTTTTGATAGGCTTGTATGTCTGACTTTGATGAAGGAATCTACAGTGTGCATTGCATCACACACCTGAGCTTACAAAACATCCTCTTTTTGTAACCAGCGCCTCCCCCCGACCTTACGCTAATGTTTAGTAGCCCCAGCTTTGGGGTCAAGCCAGCACAATCTTTAAACAACTATGAAAAAGATACCATCAAATCATGACAATCATTTGTGATCCTGTCATTTCCAGGGCCACATTAACACATGAAGCTCCACTGCAGATGATAGCAGCTTTTGAAAATAACCCAGGAGCAGATTCATGTGTTGTTAGAATACAAATAAATCAAACACTCAAAATTCATCTTTGGGGATAAAATATTTGTAAGTGCTGGCTGGGTCATTTCTGATTGGAGGAGATTCAACTGATGCTGCTACTTGTTTCCTCTTTGCACCATCCTGTCAGGTTTGGGGAAAATAGGACCCAAATGCAGAAAAAGGACTAAAAAAGGTTTGGTAACAAAAAGTGAGCTTTATTAAAAAAAAGCCGAAGACATGAAAAACAAGAAACTAATTAACAAAAACAAAACCGGGGAGCACGACAGACAGGAAGTAATTTACAGACGGAAACAGGCAGGAGACATGGACAAGCATAGACGAGCATAGGCGAGGCAGGGAACAAGGACATGAAACGACAACGAACAGACATGGAGCACAGGGGAAGACAAGACTAAATACACAGAAGGGTAATCACAGGACAAGACCCAGCTGGGCAGGGGAGGCAGAAACACAAGGGCAACAGGTGAACACAATCAGACAATCAGACACACCAGGGAAACTAACGACAGGAAGGCAAACACAGGAAGTAGGACCAGACAAGACACAAGGAGGAAAACCTTTCAAAATAAAAGGTGGAAAATTAAAACAACATAAATCCAAAACCATGACACATCCCATTTAGGAGAAGTGCATTAGGCCAGGCTGTCTTTTCATTCCACGCATATCATCAATGGAATTCAATACCACAACCAATAAGAGAATCCTCATCCTACTACACATTCAAGCACAGTGTTAAAAAGTGGCTCATTAATAATCAACAGTGTCAGCATTGATGTGTGTGTGTGTGTATGGGTGCGTATTGTGAATGTTTATTTATTATCATGACTTGCTCTTACCTGTATTCAGTGATGTCGTCTATTCTAAATATCTAAAAAAAAATGTTTTGGTATAACAATGTCGTGGTATTTGTATTCTTGCTTTTAGGATGCCTATCACCATCTGGCAAAGGGACTATCGGTGAAATCTAGCCTTTTGGCTAATTCGAGTACTTTTACATGTTTTTAATATGTTGATTAATGTACACTGTCCCTTGTTTTAAATAAATCAATTCAAATCAATTCATCTTCCAGAACTTACTTAATGTTTCAGAAGACAGAGATGTTGTCTATTTTTTTTTGCTCGCCAGAGCAGGGCAACACATTCATGCTGTAATAGTGGTGTGTGTCATTAAGCTTTCTGTTTGGGTGGTGAATGCAGGCAAACTCAAACTCTAAAGTTGCCATGAAGCCTTGTTGACCGAGATGTTTAAAAGGAAAGTCACATTCACCTGATGCTAAACAGGATGTCAGATGGATATTCAGGGTCCACGTCTGAAAAAACCCACATCAGACTGGCTCCCATCTGCAAGATGAAGCAGTACACACGTTTCCCCTGGAAACAACACATACATAGTTAAACGCATTGAACAAAGACAAGCAGCATCTTCCAAAGTGCCAAAACACACTCTGGGGATCCCTCACCTTCCTTGTTGTTCTTTTCCTTTAAAACCTTTGGTCTGAAGGGCCACGATGGGCTCCCCGGAGCCCTGAAGAAACAGGAAAAAACGGAAATCACTTCCCCCGTCCTCTACATTCACCTTCACAGCGTCCACGGCCAGGAAGATGGGGGAGTTAAAATAACCCCTGTGTGTGTGTTGTGTGTGTGTGTGTGTGTGTGTGGTGTGTGTGTGTGTGTGTGTGTGTGTGTGTGTGTGTGTGTGTGTGTGTGGTGTGTATGTGTCTGTGTATGTTGTGTGTGTGTGTGTGTGTGTGTGTGGGTGTGGTGTGTGTCTGTGTATGTGTCCTGTGTCTGTGTCTTGTGTAGTGTGTGTATGTTGTGTTGTGTGTGTGTGTGTGTGTGTGTGTTGTGAAATACTAAAAAGCTCTCTGTTAAGGCCTCAGACACACCAAACTGACACCAAGAAACACGTCCCGATGGACCCGATTGTTTGTGTCGCCTCACGTCTCTGCGTCTTGGCCATGTGTCGGCACGGGAACACACCGCAAAGACTTCAGCCGACGGCCAGTAGCACGTACGAACTGCGCATGCGTGAGTGGGCAATAACTCTCCTTACCAGCAGGGCGGCGGTAGTGTGTATTCGTCATTCAAAAGAGGCAACCGGAAGACAGACTGCGTTACACAAACAACAATAGCGTGTGCGTTCCATTTTCACTCTCGTCCATCACAGACTGTTTCACAGACTGTTTCACATAGCGAGATGAAAATGAAAAATAATAGCCGTCTGTGTGTGCCTAATCGTTTGTTTGCGTACCTCACTTCCGTTTCGCTTCTCATGCACTGATTCGCTAAGATGAACAGCCAATCAGAGTGATTTATTTTGCTGACAGCCTTCGCTCCCGATTCAACTTGTTCAATCGGGAGCGGAAGGTATCGGCACGGCCAAAAGACACGACGGTGCGGGACACACCAATCTGAGTAGGGCGACAGGACGCTCATCGACGGCCGAAATCGGCTTGGTGTGTCCGGGCCTTTACTGAGCCTGTCTGCTTGTTAGCCACTGAGCTCACAGCAGGACAGACATTTCAAGAAAACCGGTACACGAAGGCTCAGGCTGATAATAACCATATATCCTATTCATATTATTTTGTATTAAATCCATCTATGTATTACTGTCATGGTTATAGTGTGCGTCTGCAATGTTCCCTTCCCCATGGTGGTCAGGGGCTGCAGGTCCCGACTGTGGGCCTTTCACCTCAGCTGCTTCTGTTGCAAAGCTGGCACATGGCCCTTGTTTAGTGAGCTCAGTGTGGGTTTTGGTCAGGTTTTGAGACTGTAGAAGACGGATATATTGAAAACGCCCTCAATTTATATGATTGCATAAATACTTTTTTATATGTATATATTTTCTATTTTCGTGTGTGTAATAACGTTATCTTTAACACTTGAACCACTATCTTCCACACCTTTTCCATTGTATTCCTTACAACCACCTTCACCTATATTTTCACCTCTCTATCAGTTTTTTCCCAATTGTTGGTCTGTAATTTAAGCTGCATGCTACAATGGTACAAATGTTAACCGGCAGATTCTACATATTGACTAGTGGTTGGAGTAACTAGATTTGTGGAGAAAAGAGTGAGATGTAGAAGAAGATAGAGTGAGAGATGGAAAGGTCTGAATCTCAGCACAGGCTCAGTCAAATGACACGCTGCATTACCTACAGCGAGGAAGTGTTTCTCACACTTACAGTATTAGGTTCATTCATGGCGTGAAGGCGAGTTTAGGTTTTGAAGCAGAACTGTTAAACACGTCTCCAGAGCTCTGAAAGCAATCATCGCAGCAAAATGAATCTGAAAAGTATGTTTATAAAAGTCTAACTTTAAATGATGTCCTGCAACAGCCCTCCAGCCAACAGAGATGCATGGGGGGGGGGGGTCTGCAACCAGACATTACAGTGACTGCATCTTATCATTAGAATACAGAGTCATGAGATAAAGGTTAGACCTTCAGTAAGGGTCTCCAGCAGCTCTCAGAGAGTCTGTTCACATCTCCTCCGTGTGGTCTGATCTTGTCATGGATATATTCTGTCTTCACGAGTCAGTCTGAGCTATGTCACTACCTATTTGAATGCTTTTATAGTCTGTCCATAGCCTTTATGTGCCTTGTATTTATTCTTATGTGTACCTTTTATCTATTCTTATGTGTGCCTTTTATCTATTCGTGTAATATTATATTTTATTATAATGTTATGTTCATTGTGAAGCACTTTGGCAAACCCTCTGTTTTTAAAATGTGCTATATAAATAAAGTGGATTGGATTGGATTCACCTGTCAGGAAATAAACCCCATGGCTCACTTTCGGGCTTCTGTCATGTTTGGTTTGAATGTGAGTTGTTCTAAAAGGATGAACATGCAGACGTTCCCTGTCTCTGTAATCTCACTCACCGGTGAACACGAGGGGATCATGGTGCAGCAATCATACTTTTACAAAGACTTTTACAGACACCTAAAACATCTTAATATCCAATCTACATGTAAAAAATGTAAACATCGACTTCACTTAAAGGTATTGTGTCAACAGATTAAAAAAAATATATATATATATTAGGTTCAATTTATCATTATTGCTTTCAACCAACCTAATACATTTATGTGAAATGTGTAGACATAAAACATTTAATAACAGTCAACATTGCAGTTTGTTCAGGGTCTTCTTTGCATCTTTGGGTCTGCCGACTTGTGTCAAGCCACACTGTGAAATATTCACAAAAAGGATGCTCCATAGCTTCTCACACATGATGCTCTTTGATGACAAACAGGTACAACATAATGTCACCTTTGAACCTGTTAAGCCACCACAGACACATGGAGTTCACACACTGCAGGTAGCTCTCAGTGTGTGTAGCTCTCAGTGTGTGTAGCTCTCAGTGTGTAGCTCTCAGTGTGTGTAGCTCTCAGTGTGTGTAGCTCTCAGTGTGTAGCTCTCAGTGTGTGTAGCTCTCAGGGTGTAGCTCTCAGTGTGTAGCTCTCAGTGTGTTAGCTCTCAGGTGTAGCTCTCAGTGTGTAGCTCTCAGTGTGTGTAGCTCTCAGTGTGGTGTAGCTCTCAGTTTCCAGTGGTGTGTAGCTCTCAGTGTGTGTAGCTCTCAGTGTGTAGCTCTCAGTGTGTAGCTCTCAGTGTGTGTAGCTCTCAGTGTGTAGCTCTCAGTGTGTAGCTCTCAGTGTGTGTAGCTCTCAGTGTGTAGCTCTCAGTGTGTGTAGCTCTCAGTGTGTGTAGCTCTCAGTGTGTGTAGCTCTCAGTGTGTAGCTCTCAGTGTGTGTAGCTCTCAGTGTGTGTAGCTCTCAGTGTGTAGCTCTCAGTGTGTGTAGCTCTCAGTGTGTAGCTCTCAGTGTGTAGCTCTCAGTGTGTGTAGCTCTCAGTGTGTAGCTCTCAGTGTGTAGCTCTCAGTGTGTGTAGCTCTCAGTGTGTAGCTCTCAGTGTGTGTAGCTCTCAGTGTGTGTAGCTCTCGAGTGTGTAGCCTCCTCAGTGTGTGTAGCTCTCAGTGTGTAGCTCTCAGTGTGTGTAGCTCTCAGTGTGTGTAGCTCTCAGTGTGTGTAGCTCTCAGTGTGTAGCTCTCAGTGTGTAGCTCTCAGTGTGTGTAGCTCTCAGTGTGTAGCTCTCAGTGTGTGTAGCTCTCAGTGTGTGTAGCTCTCAGTGTGTAGCTCTCAGTGTGTGTAGCTCTCAGTGTGTAGCTCTCAGTGTGTGTAGCTCTCAGTGTGTGTAGCTCTCAGTGTGTAGCTCTCAGTGTGTGTAGCTCTCAGTGTGTAGCTCTCAGTGTGTGTAGCTCTCAGTGTGTAGCTCTCTGTGTGTGTAGCTCTCAGTGTGTGTAGCTCTCAGTGTGTGTAGCTCTCAGTGTGTAGCTCTCAGTGTGTGTAGCTCTCAGTGTGTAGCTCTCAGTGTGTAGCTCTCAGTGTGTGTAGCTCTCAGTGTGTAGCTCTCAGTGTGTAGCTCTCAGTGTGTGTAGCTCTCAGTGTGTGTAGCTCTCAGTGTGTAGCTCTCAGTGTGTAGCTCTCAGTGTGTGTAGCTCTCAGTGTGTAGCTCTCAGTGTGTGTAGCTCTCAGTGTGTAGCTCTCAGTGTGTAGCTCTCAGTGTGTGTAGCTCTCAGTGTGTAGCTCTCAGTGTGTAGCTCTTAGGTGTACTCTCATGTGGGGTAGCTCTCAGTGTGTAAGCGTCTCAGTGTGTAGCTCTCAGTGTGTAGCTCTCAGTGTGTGTAGCTCTCAGTGTGTAGCTCTCAGTGTGTAGCTCTCATGTGTGTAGCTCTCAGTGTGTAGCTCTCAGTGTGTGTAGCTCTCAGTGTGTGTAGCTCTCCAGTGTGTAGCTCTCAGTGTGTGTAGCTCTCAAGTGTGTAGCTCCTCAGTGTGTGTAGCTCTCAGTGTGTGTAGCTCTCAGTGTGTGTAGCTCTCAGTGTGTGTAGCTCTCAGTGTGTGTAGCTCTCAGTATGAAACCCAATGAAAACAGGATAATAACAAGAAACTACAGACATGTTCCTTTTGATTCCATCTCTGATTACTATATGTATCTAAGCTCTTCTTTGTTAAACTGAGACCCTATTCCCCATCATATGAACTCATATTAACATGTGATTCATGCGTCAGTCATTTCATGTTGAACACTTGATGTGGCTGTGTGCTCTTAGCTGACAAGTGTTTAAAGTGTTCATTAGTGTCTCACATGAGAAATAGAAAAACGACATCTACAGTATTTGGCAAACACTTTCATTTGCTTTGAAATATATTCAGTCATATGGGATCTGTTTGTGAGGCTTAAGCTCTCAGAGTGTTTGTGACAGCAGCTTCTTAGCAAACAGCCGACGCAGACTTTCTCCAAAAGAAACTGCTGCAAGGTTTTCCAAGGAGACCTTTCATATTCTAAATCAAGAGGAAAGTGAGAACAAGGAACCTTTTGCATTTTTAAAAGCATGGCTTTTTATCTGAAGGTAATTATTGATTTGTAGTCATGTATTAACAAGGTGTACTTTGATTTCCAGTATGTTTTTATGTATGTTTCAATCCTTTTACTTAGGAATAACAACAACAACTGCATTTTAGCGGGTCATTTAGGCATGATATAGCAAAACAAGGAATAGTTAGATGATATAACTACTTACATACAATATGACCATAAGGACAGGAGTCAGTGTTTAGTTTCACACCCATCACTTCATTCTTTAGTTTCCCGTCCCCTGCAGAAGTGTCCACAGTCACTTTCAAACGCTCCACTCGAGCGAGGACTAATCAGTGCACATCGATACTGCTGTGTGTTTCCACTCTCATTAAAGACATTAACCAACTGGTCATTTGGAGGACTGCTCTGCGCTCAAAGAAATCACTATCATCTACTGCAGGGCCTATATCTCTCTATCTATCTATCTATC